>NC_050185.1:7032500-7295000 GCF_008315115.2 Sander lucioperca
GGATCTCACTCATCTTTCTAATCTCGACGTTGTGTTCTCCACAGATGCCTCTTTGCAACGTTCAAGCAATGCCAGGAGTGGGTCAAGCGTCTGAACCGGGCCATAGCTCACCCGTCCCGACTGGAGGACCTGTTTGCCCTGGCCTATCACGCCTGGTGTCTGGGAGGCAACGCTGATGATGAAGACCAGCACGTTCATCTCTGTCGCCCAGGTCAACACACACACACACACACACACACACACACACACACACACACCAATCACAACTGAACTTAACACAAAAGTTTAAGAACAATTAGGCCTTCAAATAGAATGTCTAATTTTGTTAAAGTTTTGATATTCCTTAAATAATCTCCTCCCTCCATGCTCTCTGCGTGTGCAGGTGATCACGTGCGTCAGAGAATGGAAATAGAGGTCAAGAGGATGGGCTTCGACACACAGAACGTCTGGAGAGTGTCGGACATAAACTGCAACTTCAAGTATGTCACAGATATGTTACCATAACTAATAGTATGGCACCTCTGTCGCGGCCGGTAGCTGTACAATACTGTAACTGTAAAGAGTCATGGTGGTCGTTTAGAGAGGCAATGGTGAGTGACAGTGTTTCAAAGAGCTTGAGACAGAGAGTCGGGCTGGAATCAGGCAGGAGTGGAGATGCTCTAACCACAATGTTGCCAAACTGAACAGATTGTTTGACAAACAGCTTGTGTGTATGTGTTAGCACATCTCAGCACCGTGTGTCAGGAAATGGGAGTTTTTAATTTATCTTAAAATAATAAGTTACTTTTGGGGGAATAGTAGTCAGGTTGATTTAAATAATAAGAGTACACTGAACACAGACATTACACACAGTAATCATTATTAGATTTGGTGTGACATTGCCCGAGGTTATCATTGTCCCCGATGTCCATCACAAGTAGATGACCATAAATCCATAAAATAGAGAAGAAAAAACCTTCTTATATCTCCAAAACCTGTCTGAGAATCAGTAATCCAGTGACAGTTGGGTACACTGCAAAGAGCAACTGCTGTAAGCTAATTACACCTTCTTTTAATGGTACAAAAATATAAACAAATATATGCAGGAAAAACCAGGGCTCTAGTTGTAAGTTTTCTTTCAAATTGAAGTAAGAAAAGAATATTGGTATCTATTAGTATTAACTTTTCTACTACTTCTACTGCACTAATAATATTGGGTTCCAGTGGATACCCAGATTCATGATAAAAAAAATTGTGTATATCGTGTATAAGATATATCAAAACATCCATAGAAACTTATCAAACCACTTCTGCAGCATAATCCACTTCTCTGCCATTAATCCATATGTTGAGTGTGTTCCCAACAATCCTTTACTTTACCAATACATTGCCAAAAATCATAAATTCCATGTCACGCTATCGCCTCCTTTATAACTCTGAAGCTCTACTGAAAGTAGCTTATTCATTTAGCGATTTATTGGTGGAACAATGCCTTCAACAACGTGGGTCAATGTGTGTACTTGCTCGCTTTTGTCTCCTCTGACCTCTTAGACCAACAGCACTCTCACCAAGTCCAGTCAGTGTCACACACACACACACACACACACACACACACACACACACACACACACACACAAATAAATAGCATTGTAGCACTCACTTAAGCAGAAAAAATGCGGTATACTGTGTGTGTGTCTCCTTTGCTGTCTGGACAAATAAATGCTACAAAAAAGTTCAGTCTGCTTGCAGGACCCAAGAGAGCACATCCTGCTGAGGGAGAAAGACATACAGGACAACTTGCTAATTAAACAAGCTGTAGCCTGCTGAGGCCCATGACTCAGCACACTATTCCCCTCTCTCCTCTCGCTCACACAGACACACATACATGGTCTTTGTCTAACCTTCCCTCCTCAGACAGTCAGCAGGTGGATAGACGTTGAAGAAAGTATCATGAGAGAGGAGGAGGAGACCAGAGACAGATGGAGTCAGGCAGTAGCACTTTGTGGATTTTTTTTTCTCTGCCAGAGCTGAGAGTTGTTGATGAAGTAGTGACCCTGAAAACCAGAACATTTGTGTATGTCAAAGAATGTTTGCTGCAGCTCAAAGCACTATTTTGTTTTGGTTTGTTGTTTTTTTCTCACTGAAAGACTCTTGTTGCTTGCAGTTATCATATGTCAGCCCTAGTGTACTGGCTGTATAATGTTTGCAGGAGTATAAACTGCATTTAACCTTCCTCTATAAAAAATAATGTCTTGTCCTTGTCCACAGGCTGTGCTCCAGCTACCCGCAGAAGCTTCTGGTACCGATATGGATCACTGACAAGGAGCTGGAGAGCGTGGCTTCCTTTAGATCCTGGAAGAGGATCCCTGTGGTGGTCTACAGGTGGGTTTACTGACACACAGTCATATGCACACTACCACATGTTTTTACCAATATGCCCAACAGCATGTTTCCTTTTTGACATTCAGATCCGTACTCTTGTTTGCTAACTCTGTCTGACATTGAATTCCAGGCACCAGAAGAATGGGGCAGTGATCTCCCGTTGCAGCCAGCCTGAGATCAGCTGGTGGGGCTGGAGAAACACAGATGATGAGTACTTGGTGTCATCCATCGCCAAGGCGTGTCAGATGGATGCCGGAGCCAAGGGTACCTGTGGAGCACCAGCCTGCCGACAACGCGGGGAAGCTGCCGACTCCTCCGATAGCGATTTTGGTAGAGCAGACTCATGCATGCACTGTTAGAGCACTGTAGCTCCCAAGAATCCATTCATATTCAGGCTGATTATGTGGAAATATCCTTATGACTCAGAAGGAAGTAAATGATTTTTAATTATTTACATGTCTCGTAAATGTTCTCCTTACTTCCAAAGTGAACTACAAACGGATAAAGATGCTCAACATAGGTGCCAAGCAATACGTCATTTTTAATTATGCCTGCATACAGTGGGCTTGTCCTGCAAATACATTGTCAACAATGTATAGTGTATTAACTAGCAATCAATCACATTTATGCTCCTTTTCCTTACTTGTTACATGGTCCCTTTTAAAAAATTAAGTGCATGCAGTAACCGTTAAAGGGCCTGTTCAGAACATTAATAAAGCAGCAAACAACTATTTGTTATGTAAAGATATAATGGAGTAATGGTAGCCTGACAAGCCAGACCCACATCAGGATGCTGGGTCTGGGAACTCACCATTGACAGGGCTCAATCCGAGGGGCGGGATAAATGGTTGTCTTTCAAATTCTCTCTGCACGCAATAGGATAGCGCTACAACCAACCAGAGCAACGAAGAAGGTAGCAGAGCTAGTTGATAGATTAAACTTTTGCCGTATCCAGTCGGCAAAACTCCGAACACATCTTCCTTTGTTAAGAATGATTTCAGTGCCGTTCTTTGTTCTTTTCTCAAAGAAAAGCTTAACTCCAAGTCTTCCAGAAGACTGCTGTTCACCAGCAGCAGCCATAAGCCCGCCCACTGACTCTATACACGATGTGATTGGCCTGACTAGAGTTTGGTTTTTCCAGCCCGCAAGCCAACGGAGAGTTGCTAGACTGACCCTGACTGCAAATTACATTTGCATCTCTGTTCTATGTTTTTATAGCCTGTTAGTGCATGTGACCTTTAAAAAAATGTAGGTATTTCACATCTGGGAACAGTCTGTGAGAGCTGTGTGGAGGCAATCCCAGCCTGCTGTTATTTTTTTGGTCAGTATTTTCAGTACAGCCCTTTTTAATGTTACTGCGTTATAATCAGATTTATCTACAGAAATGTAACTAATGGGACAACTGCCAGTTGTTTTTGTTTTCCCTTTTTTGCTGTTTTTTTAAATTTTGGTTATTTTTCAAAGTTGATGCCAATATGTCTGGGACATGCACGTCTAAAAGGGTCTTTGGTGCACAACACCAGGCTGGAAAGGAGTGGCAGCACAACACTGACTAAGTGCACAGAGAAGTAGTTTATTTGCAGCCTCACAGTAATTATTCGTCTTTCTCCCTGGTAGCTGCGGAGGGCAGGTCTCTTGACTTGTGATCGTTACCTATAGCAACACTATGGTTGTGTGTCATCAGGAGGAGATATTGATTATCAGTAGGTTACAAATAGTCAGTTTCTGTAAATCATGTCCCTGGCACTTCTCTGATTCCCTCCTTCTCCTTCCACGCCTTCTCTCTCTTCCTCTCCCTGGCCGTTCGATTCACATAACGCTACCCACTCATAACAGGAGACATTCTCTCTGTGTATCTCCAGACTCCTCTCTGACAGGCGGCTCTGGCTGCGATGACAACACTGTGCCACAGAAGCTGCTGATTTTGGATGCTCGCTCATACACCGCTGCAGTGGCCAACCGAGCCAAGGGCGGAGGCTGTGAATGTGAAGGTTAGTGTGACCAAAACATTTGAAAAAGTCTTAAACAATTCAATGAATTTAGCATTTTGTAGGATATGAGATGAAAGGCAACGGACACTGTTTGAACATTTATTCATCACATTTTAATTTTTAACAACACGTACAATACTTGTGTGTATTCACCACCTGTATGCTTCTGATTCTGCTTAGAGATTCAAGCAGGCAATTTAAACTTAGTGAGAAGTATGAATGAATGAATTATTTTGTGTCTCGCCGCTTACACGGCCCATCCATTATTTTTATATTATTCAGACACATTTTAAATAAACACTTTCCTAGTGATGACACAAAACAAAATAAATACAAGGAGGGTACAAACGTAAAATCAACCTTTCAACAAAACGCTTTCAAACCAGAATAAATTATGGTACAAGTAGAAAATAAACGGATCAGGAAAATACTGTTCGAAATAAGTAGTAAGGGGAAATAACTCAAAACTGCAGCAATCGCAATGTTTTTAGCTGCATGCTGTGTCTGATTTTTTTTTTTTTTTTTTTTTTTTTCTTCGAACTTGCACAAGTAGGCGGGTGTGGAGAGAGAAAAAAAAATACTGGGGAATCACTGATCCTGCTTCTGATTTTGAAATCGAAAGCTCATTTCGATCAATTTTCGATTCAAAAGTGAAATCCTGACACCCCTATAAGCAAGTGGTCAGTGTCAGTTAATGCCAAGTCAAACACCATCATCATCCTTGAACAGATGATGCTACAGTATCTTACAAGCTATGCTTTGTTTATGTATTATGACCTTCATCAGAGTTCTTTATTTTTGTCTGTACTTAGAGTACTACCCCAACTGCGAGGTAATGTTCATGGGAATGGCGAACATCCACGCCATCCGGAACAGCTTCCAGGCTCTAAGGACCGTTTGCAGTCAGATCCCGGATCCAGGAAAGTAAGTTGATCTGTTTAACCTTTCTCTCTGAACGGCTCTGCCATCATCGGTGCCTCCCCATGGTAAGGCAACACCACACAGAGATGGGAACGCTGCCACAGTCCAGTGCCATTCCTGCTGCGCCGACCAGCTGTCTGTCTGTACACACTGATAGTGGATACGTGTGTTATGTGTTTCTGTTTGTTCTTAGGTTTACATCTGTATGTTTTTACCAGCTGTGTGTTTTACTAGTGTGTTTACATCTATGCCTGTATGTGATTACATGTGGTTGTATGTCACATTATGTTATTTTAAGGCTTGTTGTTATTCGGAGAGAGGGGTGTAATGACGTAGGGAGGCCTTCATAGATATAGGTCAGAGGCTTCCTTCTAACCCCATCAGCCTAATAACCCCATGTAACCTCACTCTGAGTAACCAAAGCTGATGTATGTATACAATGTCTAGGCTCCAGATCACTTCATCAGACAGGCTCTATTTAGATTTGTACTTATCTAATCAGCCACCTCTGGTGTTTCCAGCTGGCTTTCCGCACTTGAGAGCACCCGTTGGCTGCAGCACCTATCTGTCATGCTAAAGGCAGCCACCCTGGTGTGTTCAGCGGTGGAGAGGGAAGGCCGTCCTGTCCTGGTGCATTGTTCTGACGGGTGGGACCGCACTCCCCAGATTGTAGCCCTCGCCAAGGTCCTGCTGGACCCCTACTACAGGACATTAGAGGTGAGAGTCTGCACGGTTTGGCCCCAGAATGTTGCATACAGATTTTAGATAAACTTTTTAAATGTAGTATTAAAGGGGAACCCATTTTACACATTACATTCTCTACAGGTCTTAGGGAATACTACTGCATTTATGAAAATAATTTGTATAAAGCCTTTTGTGTCTCCAGAGAATGCTGCATGTAATCTGACAAATGGCCTCAAGTGATGTCACTTGAGTTCTAAAGTGGAGTATTTGTTTTTTAACTATAGTTTTTGTTGCACTGTAATGTGATTACATTCAGTTCTGAGTACCGTGTCGTCCACAGGGTTTCCAGGTGCTTGTAGAGACTGACTGGCTGGACTACGGTCATAAGTTCGGGGACCGCTGCGGCCACCAGGAGAACTCTGACGATGTGAGCGAGCAGTGTCCCGTGTTCCTGCAGTGGCTGGACTGTGTTCACCAGCTGCTCAAACAGTTCCCCTGCCTCTTTGAGTTCAACGAGGCCTTCCTGGTGGGTGGTCTTACAGCACTTTTTTTTTTTTTTTTGTGCTACTATAAATCTCAAAGTGTAAGGGACATGAAACCATCTTTAAAGACATATACAGTAATACATTTTATTATGAATGATTTTTTTTTTTGCATACCATTATAATCCTTGAGCCACTGACTTGAAAATGTTGCAGTCAATCAGTATTGAGAATCAACACTGTCTGAGCTGTTACATTGAATAAATAAAGAATGTGAATCACTGCCATTGTGAATAACCTGACGTCATGTTCCGTCTTCCACGTGTGTCCAGGTCAAGTTGGTGCAGCATACGTACTCCTGTCTTTACGGCACCTTCCTGTGTAACAACGCTCGCGAGAGAGAGACAAGGAACATCTATAAACGCACCTGCTCTGTGTGGTCCCTGCTTCGCAACGGAAACAAGAACTTTCAGAACTTCCTCTACATCCCCAGTCATGATATGGTACCTACCACTTCTTACAGTGTCCTTACACTGTTATTATGCTATTACTTTTATATTGTTATTCATGCTTTTTTTTGTAGTAGAGCAACCGGTCAAATACAGAAACAACTGAAGGTTGCTTCGTACTGTGCTTTTAGACACTGAACCTTTTCAGTTATTGAGGAGATGGTGATTGCTTGAAGGAATAGTGGTATTTAAGGACCGTAGCACAAATCAGCAGATCTCTAGTCTTATTCCTTTGATGCTGAGCAGAGTGGCTTCATTAATGATTAATGCATAGTGTGACTGAACTTTCACTTTCATCCTTCATCCAAGCTTTTCATCAAAAGAGCATAACCTTGACTTTACCTTAAGATAAAACCTATGCCACCATGATACTCTGTAAATGATCCATTAGAAAATGGTCATAATACACCACCCACAGCAGTGGTAGAACAGTACTAATAGAGTAATAGGCACCATCATTACTGTACGTTGACCTTCTGGGATTGTCCTCGTCACTTGTTTGTCTGCCAGGTGCTGCAGCCAGTCTGCCACACACGTGCATTGCAGCTGTGGACAGCTGTCTACCTGCCCACCTCCTCCCCCTGCACAGCTGTGGACGACTCTATGGAGCTCTACCTCCCCCCCAGTGTCACAGGAGACGAACTGACCTCCCGTTCCCTGGACAGGTTTGTTTGTTTGCAAATCTGATCCGTTACTCAGTCTCTGTACTTGCTATTCTCACAAAGATTTACATTTATTCAAAATTCCCTTTTATGTGCAGAGAGCCAGACTGCCCTCTAGAGTCCCAAACAGACAATTGTATCATTGCCATTTCTGCACGTGTGGGGGAAAAAAATAAACCCTTCATATATTTCTGATTTCCAGACTTCCCAAGACCCGCTCCATGGACAACCTGCTGTCAGCTTTTGAGAACGGGGTGCCCCTGACACGTACTTCCAGCGACCCAAATCTCAATAAGCACTGCCAGGAGGGTCGCTCTGCCCCGGAGCTCTCGCCAGCCACAGAGGAAACCTCTGCAGCCATCTCTGATGAGGTCACACCTGACAACACTGGACTGGACAGCAGTAAGGGGAAACCTCTTCATCCGAGTCCTGCCATGACCACAGAGGGTGTCCCAGGTGCAGAGAGCTTTGAAGACACAGTGGAGGAGACCTGTCTCACCACACAGCCCCTGCCCTCTCTACCCCTTCCCCCGGTCCCTCTCGGTAAGGACGTCGCACTCGCTCACATTTCCTTCCCGGCTCCTGTCCTCCAACAGGCTTTGCCTCAGGTCGCTAACTCTCCACTCCCACCACCTCCGCTAGAGGCTGAGAGCCTGTGTAGGACTGCAGAGAGCACCACGTCACCCACTCATAAATCAGAGCCGTGCTCATCTCTCCCCTGCAATGGCACTGAGCCTGCAGCCACCACACCCAGCTCGCTGCCTAACGGCCACTCTGACGGCCAGGTAAACGGCTTCCCAGAATCTGCAGACCTGCTGGCTCTGAAGCAGCTGATACCACTACTTCCCATGGAGGACTCCACAGAGACTCTCACAGGTGAGGGAGAGCTCCCCCCAATCCTGCCCCCCACTGTGAGCCAGGATCTTACCCAGAATCATTTTAGTGACAAGGATCAGCCTGAGTTCCAGCCTGAGTCCCAGCCCCAGGTTCAACCCCAGGTTCAACCCCAGGTTCAACCCCAGGTTCAACCCCAGGTTCAACCCCAGAAGGAGAAGGAGGACATGAGGACAGATGTAGTGAAAGGAAAAGAGCGTATGTTGACAGTTGCAGTAGCTCCTGTAGACTGCGCCCAGGTAGCAGCTCGCCATCTGATCTCCCAGGGCCAGATCACAGACTTGTCCCTACTCGGCTCCCACTGGGAGAGCGTCCAGGGTCTGGTCCAGTCCGCCTGCAGTAGTGCCAGTCAGTCTGGCGTCAGCCGGGCCTTGCAGAGTAACACTTACCAGAGCCGCCGCCTTGCCGGTAAGCTGCTCCGCTCCCAGGGCTTTGCCAACGGGTCCCAGTGCTGCCGCAGAGAGGCTCTTTGTAATCCCAGCAGCCCTTTGCAGGCTGGATGGCTGTCTGCTGCCAGGAGTGCAGCCTACACCGGCCTGTGTGGGCCTGCTGCCGCAGCCCTCAACAGCTACTCCTTGGCAGGCCATCAGCTCCTGCCAGTGTCATACTCCTCGCCCTCCGCCTCCAGCTCCCCACCCCCGCCCCAAGCCCCAGCTTACCTGGATGACGACGGGCTGCCGGTGCCCATGGATGCCGTGCAGCAGAGACTGCGCCAGATTGAGGCCGGCTACAAGCAAGAGGTGGAGGTGCTGAGGCTGCAGGTGCGACAGCTGCAAATGAGGCTGGAGAGTAAACAGTACAGCACCCCTCCCTCAGAGCCAGACATTGACTACGAGGATGACATTGTGAGTAACCTTCTCAGTGATGGCAATAGTGCCAGACAGCCCAGCGCTGGAAGATTATTTTTTTTCTGTCTGCAGTGTTTGTAAATGTTTACTTTTGATTATCCTCTTATCGTTCCTGTCTGTCTTCTGATCTTGCCCTTCTCTCTCCGTTTTCAGACGTGTCTGCGGGAGTCAGACAACAGCAACGAGGAGGACTCTCTGTCGACCCACAGTGAGGACCGTCTGTCTGAGGGCAGCTGGGACCGAGTAGAGCCCAAGGACACAGAGGTCAGCATCCTTTGTGCTCCATCGTCTATAATAACTTCTATCTTTTGTTTCCTCACAATCCTCCCTTCCCCTCACCTGTTTGGCTAGAGCACTTCTTAATACAGCACACTGATCTGATAGAGATTTGTGTGTGTGTGTGTGTGTGTGTGTGTGTGTGTGTGTGTGTGTTGTAGGTCACGAGGTGGGTGCCCGACCACATGGCCTCCCATTGTTTCAACTGTGACTGTGAGTTCTGGATAGTCAAGAGACGTCACCACTGCAGGTGGGGCTTCCCCGTGGTTTTCTTACATTCATTGACACAAGAACACAAAGAATGGTGAAAGGTAGAAGAGAAACAACATGGGTGTACGTATATCAAAAATACATATAAGCCCATCGCCCAGACACTGTGGTTTTGGGATGTAACAAGAAAAAATAAAGTAAAAAGAACATTCAAAGGACTGCAATTAATTTCTAAGGCAATAAAACAAGTTTTGCGTCAGGCCCATGGTTTCAGAATGAAATGCTTATCATTTATAATTATTTATATGCTCCACTGAAAAACTGACAGTTGTCCCAAAATGGAAAGAAATTTATAACCGACCAATGTACAGTATATGTCACTGTTGAAAAATGTTCATTCTATGAAGTGATGTAAGTTAACACATACACACTGCTTTAACAACTTCCTGTGTGGTCTCCTTCTACAGGAACTGTGGCAATGTGTTCTGTAAAGACTGTTGTCATCTGAAGCTGCCCATCCCAGACCAACAGCTGTATGACCCGGTGTTGGTCTGCAACATCTGCCACGACCTGCTCCTGGAGTCTCGCACCCGCGAGATCCGCAGCCAGCAGCTCAAGAAGGCCATCGCCACAGCCTCCAGCTGAGAGAAGCGTTGTGTAGCATGGCTCGCGCTTCGGCTCTGTCCTGCTCGTTTTGGACTGATAAGCTGAGCGCCCCGTTGTAACCCCAACCTGCTCTGGTTTCGGCTGCAGGGGGGGAAGATGAGGAGGAGTTGTTACTCTTTGGGAGGCTCGGTTTGGGAGCAGAGGTGCACTGTGAGACTGTCTGAAAGACGGAGAAAAGGGAATGTCTGAGATGGAGGCTTTTCAGCGGTTGAGGTTTTCCTGCAGAACAAACCCCTTCTGTTCCAAGACATTTTCAGCCTGGAGCACCGCAGCACCCAGCTG
Source organism: Sander lucioperca (assembly GCF_008315115.2). Lineage (NCBI taxonomy): Eukaryota > Metazoa > Chordata > Actinopteri > Perciformes > Percidae > Sander > Sander lucioperca. The sequence continues at coordinate 7,043,287 of NC_050185.1, forward strand.
CCACCACACATGTCCTGTCAGAGACACATCTCCAACCTGTCCACCCCATCAGAGTCACCCACCTTTAGTACCAAACACCTGCACCCTCCTTACAGACACTGTCTCGCACTTCAGAGGACAATCGCTCACCCTTCCACGTGTCGGGGACTCCAAAGCCTTTACCTGTACTACTGGAGGCTTTCAACTTTGAAAAGAAAAGAATTGCTGCTACAGTATTTAAAAGTCTAATTTTGTATTCTTATTTTGTGCACTACTAGCTGTTGTTGTATTTGAGGGAATTTGAGACCAAACTTGAGTAAAAGGGAGAAATCTGCTGTTTACTTCGTCATTGCATCTTTTTCTTGGAGCCTGAATGTAATATGTAATGGATAACTGGATCGAGTTTATGTTAATGTACATTTGGTGGGTCGTATATGTGTTCATTGCTGCAATGTGTTTTCAAAATGATGTATATGCACAGTTAATGTGGTTCTGTCTTTTATCAACGCTTTTCTCCAGTATAGTCGTGTTGGGACATTCAACGTTCTGAGGGATGTGTGTGGACCGATCGATGCAATGGTGCGTGTTTGTTTTGCCGGGACGTGTGCTTGATGTGTTAAGAGGAAGAGAATCCAATAACATTGGAAGACAGCAGATGTCTTCTTCTGATGTAAGAAAATGTTGGTTGAAGGTACTGTGAGTATTCTGGGATGTGACAGGGATAAGGTTTTCCTGCTGAGATGTTTATGAATGAATGGCTTAATGTCCACATGAAGCTTGATGTCCATCTGACTGGTGACTCCTCCTCAGATTGTGAACTGGCAAGAAAGACTGCTCGGGAAAAGACTAAACAAAGTGCTTGAGGTTTCTTGTTCTGTTTAGGGGAGTTTGACCACGGTCCCCTCTTTAAAAAATGTTTGTGTCTACTGGTTGTTCCCTGAGACAATAGTGCCATATTTTGTTTTGTCTATTTTTAAAGCCTTTTTCTTTCTTATGGATTGCAGCAGGTTTCTAATTGGCCACCCTCTATGTTTTAATGGTACAGAGATAGTAAGCTGCGTAATAACACTGAGACAACTAAAGATTAACAGATGGTGCGGTTGGATGACAAGGCTAACCTTTTCAATGGATGATCGGATGTCACTAAATTAGTTAACCTTTTTGTGGTCATCCATTGTCCATTGTGGTTATCCATAATATTTGGGATTTTTTCAACACTGTGTTCATCAAGTCAAAATCTTTAAGAGGAACTCAGAAATGTAACATTCATAGTTATCTGATCCGTAGTGGTGGCTTAAAACCTGTCACTTAATGAATAATTGTTGTAAAGAAATGCACTGTAAAAGTTAAATCCCATGGGTTAAAATAAAAGATTATATCATGAATCTGTTTCCAAGCTTTTCTAATTGCATGTAGCTCTGGAAAAGGTGTTCAAGGCGTCTTGCACTTACAGTATTTTGCCCAAAAGGAATGAGACAAAAGTGTCAAGCAAATCAGGCGATCGTGAGGCTGAAAAACCTGACTAAACTAGTCATTAAGCAATCAACGAAAGCCTCAAAAGACTTTCCACATATTTAAAAAGGTTAAAACAAGGCAGGAATGAAATGTATCCGCGACAAAGAGTACAGAACCTAAGCAATATAGGAACAAAATATAAGAAATTAAAATAATACAATAGCTATACAATACGAATAATAGTGTGCAAAGTAGCTAAGGCCCAGTAAAGGTGCAGTAAAACAAATATGGAGTAGTATGTGTGTGTTGGTGTATGAAAACTGCATATAATCAGTATCTTGGAGTGACAAGTAAGTAAATATTGCCTGTGCTCCAATGATGGCAGAACATCAGTCTTGTTAGACTGTTTAGTTCAGTAGTGCCAAAGCTTTTCATTATTGTTTGTTATTGATCTGATTGGAGGAGCTAAAGCAGATGGTGTCCAGTGTGTATAATACTTTTAATGATGTTCCCAGGGTGACAGGTGAAAATGAAAGAAATATTGAATGTGGCTGCAAATGCAGGACCTTACTCTCACTTAAAACCAGTTTGCTGAAGTACAGAGCAAATTTTAAGACATTGACTGCAACAATTTGTTTACTTTACCAAGTACAAAAAGATGGTGAATGTCACCACAGGAAAAAAATCATCAATGCTTTCCCTCCCTTTGTCCACTAGGTGGAGCTGTTCTATTGAGGGTAACACAAGGCTGTACTTTGTTGTAGTGCAAGGAGACAAGCACTTTCAGCAAATCAGATGTTTGCATTCAGAGCTCCATAAACTGAGAGCTAAATTGTATCTACAAAGAATGTAACAACAAAAGTTTGAGATTAAGGCAAGGTGAAAAAGCTGGTAATCTCCCTTCTAAATTATAACTTTAAGATCTTATGTTATTAGGTGGACAAAACTATCCATATCCTTGATTGGACATAACAACATTCTAAAAATTACAATTTGACCTACATTTCTGTAACTCCTCCATTAAAAAAAGGAAGACGGTGGGGAAAGTGATCTCACTTTCTGTCTTCCTTTTTTTTAATGGTTAAAGAAAACCTCTTCAAATTTTATTTAACAATACACTTCCTTGTTAGGCTATAGGCCTACTCACCATATGACAGCGGTATACTACAAATCCTGTTTTTTTCTGCATCCCCCAGCATGGGTTACAATGAAATCCCAATCAATTAAGGCCTCTATAAGCTTGTATAGGCTATTTACACAACAGATAAGAAAACGTTTATTAAACAGACAAAAAAAAGACCTTCTTAAAAAACACAATAATGATTTGGCACACTTAGGCTCAATTTTCAATTTTCGCCACTACTGTGATTCGCCTCGGCCGAACAATGCCCTTTATAACGGTACATGTAATTACAACATAGGATATCACAGACTGAAGTGGATCATCAAAGCCACATGAACGTTATATTCACATTCTAATTAAAATGGATTTTAATAATAAATACAAATAATAATAATAATATTGCTGTTGCTATGATACGCGCATAGATATATATATATATAGTGGAACCCAGCGCAGGATACGTTAGTCTTCACTGGCAATTAACACTCTTGTAGCACAAAATTTTTTTTTTGCTTAAAGAAAGGGACACAACAACTAACGGGTCGAGACAGCAGTAGAGAAGCAACTAACCATTCGAGGAAGCGATAGAAGAGTAACTCCTGTTTTCTGCGAGGTAAAATTGCTGTTTTTTTTATTAATGGAGCAAAGGTGGAGACTAGCTAGCACGACATGACTCCAGTCAGACTCTCACAAATTTGACGACTTTAGCCTTGCTTGACTTACAATGATGAACTCGACTTGACTTGTTATTCAAGACTTGATACTTGACTTAGCTAGCTAGCTAGATTTAAGACAGATGACTGGAAAGGAAAGGACTTGACTTTTGAATAATGTAATACAAAGTAATATTTGTTTTTTTTTCAAAATATTGAGCAGTTGGCCCAACTTCCAACGCCAGTTAAGACCAGCCAACACAGTTTTTTTTAAATTATTCTTTAAGGTTGGTAACTTTAAATGTAGCTAGCTAACATGTTATTAGTAATGTAACATAATTTAGTCTGTCTAAATTGTTGTGTTTAAATTATTATTGTGCTTTGTTAAATTAGTAACGTTAAATTTGTTTCTGTAAATTAGCTAATCCGTCATATGCTAACGTTAGCTAGCTAGCTAGCTAGTCCCCCGGGGATATGGGCTCTTTTTTTCTAATTTGTATATTACAACTTGTTTGCCAATATTAGGTAAATTCTAGGGATTATGACTGTTTGTGGTTATTGTTGATTTGTTTATAGATGCCAAATTGTAATAATATCAGTGATTATTGGTCGGATCGTTGAGCTAGCTAGCTAAGCTAACGTTATGGGCATCTGTTAATCGTTGCCATAGCAACTTGCTACAAATAGTGCGACAGTTAATTTCGATGATCTGGGATTTATGATTTAAAAGATTGTATTGTGTGTGTGTGTGTGTGTGTGTGTGTGTGTGTATAACGTTAGCTATATATGATATAAGAAATAGTGACTTAACGTAATGTTTGAAATATTGTTATTATTTGAGATTGTGATTTTCATATTATATTTTAAATTCAGTTGGCCGAATTTTCTAAATGTTCGTTAACTTTAGCCGAACGGTACTTGCCACTGAAGACCAGCCAACGGACTGGTAGTTTTAAACAATAACAATCTTTTAAATCTGTCTGCCTGGGTGCAACGTTAACGTTAATAATTATTTAACTGTCTGTGGTTAATACCCATAGAGTTATATCAAATGTTTGGAGTAAGGAGTAGCTATAAGTTACATCTAGTTATAGGGGGTCCGGGGGCACATTTAATGCCAATTCCATCATATACACTGATCTTAATTATAGTATATTTTAATGAGTTTGCCTCCCCGATTGTAAATGTGGTGAATTATTGTAAGGGAGGATTAGCTAGGCTTACTGTGTGTTTTAGCCCACAGTCTGTAAATACTAGCTATTTCAAAACATGCCGATCCTTTTGTAATAGAATCATTAACGTTAGACTTTATTTATTAGCACTCCTGCACATTTACAAAGTCTAATTCTCTGTCTTTGCTACCAGTTACATTTTTACTATTGTTCATAACTGACTAGCAATAGAAATTATAACAATTGGTAAATAGACAAATTCATCGAAATAAAATAAATTGTTTTATGTAGATTAAATACAAATATATCAAAATATTTGCACACAGAGCAACAGTAGTAGTAGCTGGTGGTGCCATGAATAACCATTCACTTTTAAAAGTACACCAGTGGCTGCTCCACTTAATGCTTGTCTTGTCCACTGATTACACCAGGCGTGAGAGCAGCGTGATAGTGGTGCATGAATGCGCCGCGGAGATCCGCTCAACAGTGTTCCATTTGTTTATTTTTTTGCGTTGAAACCAGTGACTGTTGAAACACGAGAGCAGAGGATATTAATGATCGTGTGAATCAAGCTCATAATTCTGCAGCGGCGGTGCGCACATAGCCTATCATTGATGTGAAAAAAGGAGGGATTAATTAAGTTGAGGATGACAGACCAGCCAATAGTGACCTATTCTAAACTTTAAATCTGATGCCTGTCTATTATCGCTTTCAGTGACTTTGTGTCTTCATCAGCGTGAGAAATACTAAGGTGTGACGTGTGACCGTGTGAACTGGTTGAAATGCGTCTCACGGTGAATGCGAGAAACTTGAGAGCCCTGTAAGCTATGCCCAATGTAACCACAGTTTGCCCACTGCATGCCCGTTAGCTATCAGTTTGTTCGTCTAATAATTTTTTTCTCAGACGAGAACTGACACTTTATTGTGCTAAGACTAAGTAATTCGAATCATAGCCGTTATATGTGGTTAATATAACAGGCTATGGACCAAGGGTATGGTGATAGATAAGCATAAGACCCCCTGCAGAATGCGATCACATTGGAAAAAAACAAGTCATTGTGTTGTCTTCCTCAGATCAAATCAGCTCCAAAATGCAGCAGCTAATCCTGCCCGTTCTCCTGGCATCCTTTTGGACCATCTGCACAGGATCAGGTGAGTCTGCTTTCATTCATGGCTGGAAAATATGTTGAAAAAACTGGAGGTTTTATTTAGATTTCTCTTGCAACAGTACAGGTCCTTTCAGCCTGTGTTTTAATGTTTTTCTTCTATTTCTGTTGTTTTACATACAATCGTGCAAGTGATAGATTGATAATATCTTAATTCATGTGAGCTATTTAATTCCTAGTAACACTGGAAAACATGAAGGGCAATGAATACATCAGAAAGCTGCTCAATGAGCAGGGTGAAATAGCTTTTTTTTAACCAGTTTTTCCAACCGTGCCAGTCACTTTATTCAATTAGAAAGTTGATATATTGCGGAATCCTGATATAATAGAAATCCAAAAATAGATAAAGCACAAATGGCAACTTTTTTGTAAATAGCAAGACAATTCCTACATATCAGGGAGTTTTGTATTGCTGGGAATAGCAGCTGACTTCAACTAACAGGAGAACAGTTCACTGTTTGCGGTAAGGAAAAAAACAATTAATAAAAGGACACATTTGTAAATACATCTAGTTAAATCTAGCTGGACATTTGTCAGTGTATACGTTGAGAAGAAACATCCCATTCTGCCCTCACAATAGGCTGAGCTTGTTTGTGTCACCCAGAAGTGAACAATGTAGGCTGGCTGATACTGTGTGTGTGTGTGAGTGTGTGTGTGTGTGTGTGTGTGCGTGTGTGTGTGTGTGTGTGTGTGTGTGTGTTGTATGTATTTTTTGCTTGTTGCTGACATCAAATCTCAAGATAGAGTTGGCAAGCTTTTTACCTTGACAAATGTTTTTTCATTTTCTGTGTTTCAGATTGGTGCTATCAGTCCCAGTTCACCTGCGATAATCAGTGCAATAGTAAGTGTAACATTGTTTGGTTACAATAATAACTTTATTTATATGGTACTTTTTTTTTTAAAACACATACATAGGACGTAAAAAACAACAGATTTAAAGTGCAATAAAATATAAGCGATAAGGTTAAAAAAATGAGCAATTTATCTCAATAAAGAGATTTAAATTAAGAGGTTGCCAGCTATATTGCAGGGGCCCTAGCCCCAGCCTTGACTTGGGAATTATTTAGAGATCTACAAGAGATCCCAGACTGCACCTGGCTCATGTGAGGTTAGAAAGTCCGAAATATAGTCAGGAGCCAATCCTCTACATACATGTCTTACATTGTAGGTGATCATTTAAACCGTTAAATGTACTCTAAAATGTACAGGCAACCAATGTAGAGATGCTAAAATTGGGATAATATGCAACCTTGTATTGGATCTTGTGAGTAGTTTTACTGATGTAACCAGCATCTGAACCAGCTGAATACTGACTCGAATGGGAATATCAGAATCAGAATACTTGATTGACCCCCTCAGGGAAATTATTCAGTTGCAGTTGCTCACATTCAGATTCAAGGTAAAAGTAAGAGTAAGAAAAGAGCTAGTCAATAAGTGTATAACATAGCTACAGAAAAAATAAAAAAGTGAAATAAGGTTAGGTTAAAAAGTAAGATTGGGTTATTATGTAGCTAAAACAATGAATTCTACAAATGTTATTGTAATGCAGTGTGAACATAGATAAATGCTGGTCATTTCTCCCCAAATTCCGGTCACTTTACTAGTGGGACATGTCCGGTTTTGTAATATTTGGAAGTTTTTAGAAGTCTTTATTGGTGATTTTTCACGGTACAAAGTCCTGCTTATACTCCGTTGCAGTAGCTCCAGCTTAAACTAGTGAAACCAAGGGTGTAAGCTTCTCCTCGGACCGCGAACCTCCTATAGCGCCATTTTGATGCTAATAAGCCATCACCTCCCGTTAGCATCCCATTGACTGCCATTCATTTTGACACCACTTTGACAGCGAATAACTTTACATCTGAAGCGTTTAACGACTCTATTTGTCCATTGTTTATTTCTAAAGAAACACGACAATGTATAAAAGGCTCCATTACCTTGTACCTCACGTTATGGCTCCGTAGCAGACGTTTTTGTAAAAACAGGCTAACGATTATGTCATAACCACGCGACTTACTGTCGCATAGTAGAGGAATTACCGTATAGTACAGGAGAAACTCGCAGGCAGTTTCGACTCACATTAGCTGTTAGGTGTAATTACTAATGTTAACTAGCATTTTAGTTAGCAATAATTAGCCTGTGCCTATGTTATCTCCTTACATATACCTACGCTCTCCGTCTCTGCAATATTCGGAATGATGGAGATTTCTCTTGGCACAGCTACCAGAAGACTTACAACTTTCAGACAGGTTGCTCACGTCACATCTTCTGATATCCTTCACTGGTCTCCGTCCAGTGCAACGGGATCTGTTGGTCCATTCTTATATACTGTCTATGAGTGAAACACGGAGTGGAGGCTACGGAGTGTCCAGGAAGCATGCTGGCCAATCAGGGCAGACTGGGCTTTTTCAGGAGGAGGGCTTAAAGAGACAGGCGCTCCTACAGAGCGTCTCATACAGAGAGTGAATACTGGTGCCACAGCCATGGGCAGCATGAGAATAATAAAGTTTTTGTTTAAACATTAAAACATGTAAACATGTTCTAGTACAAACACAACATGCAAGTATAATCCTGAAAATGCTATATAATAGTTTCCCTTTAACTTGAGTGTTTTTCTTGTTTTAGCACCAGGCTTGTGGGGCAAGACCTACAGCACCTGTGATGGAAACTCCCAGTCGCCCATCAACATCATCACCAGAAAGACTTTGAAAGACGAACGACTGACTCCTTTCATCTTTACCAACTACCGGGAGATCTTCAGTGACGCAATGACGAACGTCGGCCACTCAGGTGAGCATATTTTCCATAAAACATAAGATAGCCCTCAGTGCTGTGAAGCTGTTGTGTGACGTCTTTATGCTCGGCGTATGTCCACTACAGTTAAGGTTGGAGTTCCTCACCTCAGCACCATCTCAGGTGGAGGCCTCCCGACCACCTACAAGGCTGTGGAGTTCCACATGCACTGGGGCAACAACGAAAGGCCTGGCTCTGAACATACCATCGATGGAGAGCAGTATCCCATGGAGGTACCATAACCTTACTATACAACACACACATCCTGTCTTTAGTCAAGTTAATAACTGATGTGATTAACTGTTAAAGGTTTGCTCACACATAACAGCTGGAAACTCAGGAGTAAAACAGACCAACAATTTGAAATATGATCATAAAAATGCAGATTTTCTCTAAAACTACACTTTTCAAATTTGAATGTGAATATACAGTTTTTTTTTAAATAGTGCATTTGTTGGGAAACTATTTTCTGCCACAGGTTTGACGTGCTAGTAAGCATTTACGGCAGGAGGATGGTGTATGAAGGGTTGACTCAAAATAAACCACACTGGCGTTGTTCATCCTAGTAAAGTAACGTGTCACCCAGTGTGATGATGTGGCTAATACGGCACCTTTAACGACCGTTATCTACCAGACCGAATAGCAACGTGGATTTCGGTGCCTTATTTAGGTGCCACTTAAATGCCCGCGCTTCTCTCTGATGCTCCGAAAACGGACGTTAGAGGGAACTGAAACATCGCCACACGGGACGCTAGTCAGCACTACACTACTGTTAGCTAACAGCTGGAGTAAACACGGTTAAAATGCTGACAGCTAAATGGTGTAAAGTGTGACTGTATTTCACTGTAGAGGATTCTAACACCAGACTGTAGCTGCCGTTGTCTGAAAAACACAGACTCAGCCTCGCCAGCCTTGTGGTGCATTCAAAGTTATTTTAAAATACCCTTTTCCCATCCAGTGGTTGTTTTCGCTGTTTTGTGCTCCTTTTTATTGTTTTATATTTTTGAACAGACAAATACAATTGAACAAGGTGCTTGTTTTTATATATATATGTATATATATATATATATATATATATATATATATATATATATATATATATATATATATATATATCTTTCAGTTCAGGCACCGTTTTAAAAGTGTCATTGTATCATGTTGATAAGAGCATTAAAGTTCCCATATTATGAAAAAAACACTTTTTCTGGGATTTGGGGTGTTATGTTGTGTCTCTGGTGCTTCCACACACATACAAACTTTGAAAAAAATCCATCCATGCTGTTTAGAGTGAGATACAGTTTCTGAATGTGTCTGCCTTCAGTCTCTGGGTGAGCTGTTCAAAATCGGCACGGCTTGTGACGTCACAAGCCGAAACGAGCAGGCTAACCTCAACCATTAGCTCGTAGCGCGCTAATGCTAACGCTAGCATGCTACCTCATTCTCAATAGCAAAGTACTGCTACAACACACAAAAGTTCACCATAATCTACAAAAGAACTACTTACATGTGTGCCCTCATTTAGAAGTCTCCCAGCTAATCCTGCCTTGTAACTGACCAAAGTTGTAGAAACAGCCTTTCTTTTACTGTCTATGGAGCTAGCTAGCTGACATGATCTACATCTGAGCTACTGGGCATGTGCGAGTGCAATCAAAGATAGTACAGAAGAAGAAGAAGAAAAGAGGTCTCACTCTGTAGCTAAAACAGAGACCAGCTGAAAAGAGGATCTGCAGCAGTGAGAGAGAGCGGTGCAGTACAACAAAAATATGGTGTTTTTTGAAAATTAAACCATGTAAACCTATTCTGGTACAACCTTAAAATACAATTATGAACCTGAAAATGAGCATAATATGGGTGCTTTAAAATGAGAAAAAATAATGGGACAAAAAGAAATCAAAGGACATTTAGAATAGAGAAAAATGTGCGATTAATTGCGAGTTAACTATGACATTAATTTGATTAATCGCGATTAAATATTTTAATCATTTGACAGCACTAATATACATATATATATATATATATATATATATCTTGTTTTCTTCTATATATATATATATATATATATATATATATATATATATATATAAATAATTGTTGATTATAGTCCAGGTGAAATGTGAAAATTATTTTCACTTTTTCATAAAAGCATGGAATTTGGTATACCTGTATACCTGTTTTCAACAATGGAGCTATTGCAAAAACACCATTTTATTTTCCACCTTAACCAAATAATGGATTCCACAGTCTTTCCATTCTTCCTGCTGAAGCCTTACGTCTTGCGTCTTGGTTTGGCAGGTTATACAAACTTAATTATGGGTTCTTAACCCTGTTAGTAGTGCATCCCACCACACGGCAGCTTTTAGGCCTTTTTGTTTTTGTTGTTTGCTAGCAGACAGATTTGTCAAGGAGGCCCCTTCATGCAGTCAATTGAGAGCGATGAATTTTTCCCCTTCGGTGTCGGTAGGACTTAATTGCGCTCTCTCTCTTTATTGTTCTACTCTTTGCAGTCACTGTATCGTCAGGGTTTAAAACTCTACACAACATGCATGCAACAGACATGGTATTATAACGTTAGCCTAGGTTCTCAGATATTGTGATTTCCTTCTTCAGTATCACTAAATTCACCATTTACTATTCAGCTGAACAGTTTATTATGTTGTATATGGTATCATTGTAATCCTTGACCATTGAAACATAGGGGTAAACATCACCTATTCTGTGTTATCATGTTTGGAGATATGATGCAAAAGACATTATTTGGTTATGGTGGAAAGTAAGAAGGCCTCCATGAGGCGTTTTTGCGAGGGTTCCGTTTCTGAAAATGTTGCACTAAACTGTACAAGTGTACTAAATTCCATGCTTTTATAAAAAAAAAAGTAAACTTATCACCTCATATTTGGCACAATCCCCTGGACTTTTAGGAAAGCTTTTTTTATCAATCAAGTTTTTGATAAAGAGCTGATTCACTTGAACTGATATGTTAGGTGTTCTATTGTTAGAGCATGAAATGTACTCTACAAATGGTGCAACTTCTGTAAACTGATAACATTGTGACTTTTTATTGATCCCATCTACAATAACATTCAACACACACACACTGTAAAATATTACGTTGTGAAAAAAAGTGGTAACATCGGTAATATTGTCTCAACAGCTGCACATCGTTCACATAAAGAACGATTACACTGATGTGCCAACAGCTCTAGCAGACCCAGAGGGAGTTGCAGTCCTTGGGTTCTTCTTTGAGGTAACCATTTTCAATCCTGTATTGTTGAAAACAATTGGCTATTACAGAAAGGACCTTAAACACAGTGCTGAAATGTGTGTATTGTGTATATTTCCATTCTCAGACGTCCAATAGGACAAACCAAATGTATAACCCCATCATCAGCGCTCTGCCAAGCATCACAGCTTTAGGTAAGTACTACATGTAAGTTCAATATAAGCAACTAAAGACATGGCTGCACAGTGTGTGTTGGTAACGTTTTATCTGGGGTTTTTCTGTTTTCAGATAGCGAAACTCCTCTGGAGTCCATCTCCCTGGCACAACTAATCCCACCTGTGAAGAATCTGACCAGCTTCTACCGCTACAAGGGCTCTCTGACCACCCCAGAGTGCAATGAGGCTGTAATTTGGACTGTGTTTGAGAGTACCATCCCTCTGAGCATGGATCAGGTTAGGATAAAATGCCAGAAATGTAAAGGAATGCAAGTGCTTTTTTTTTAATACTGTGTTTGTGTTTTAGTTATACGGTACATTTTCTTACTTTTATTAAAACATTTGCTTCAACAGTAAAGTATAAGACTGACCTCCCCTGACAAACGCCCCAATAAGTCGTTTGTTCAAGCAGAAATTACCACTTATACTTGTGTTTATAGTGACGGCACCCACTAGTAGCCTCCCGTAATTATTACGAGAGCAAAGTAAGGTGACGAAGTATAAGACGCCAATGTGAATAAAGAGGCAGGTTGGGGTGTTAGATGGGTCAAACAAACAGGACTTTCACCCAGGAGACTGGGGTTTGTGTTCTGTTTGAAAATAAAAGTAAATGGCGAGTTTTCTTTTTTACTTATGGAAAAAACTAAGAACTGTATCATTCTATAATCTTAAACAATGTGTTGTATTTTATAAGCATTTATATGTTTTCTTATGTCAATTCTCAATCTGTCAAGAAATGATAGCGGTCAGATAAATGTAGTAGTAAGTAAAAAGTATTTCCCTCAGAAATGTAGAGGAGCAAATGTCTTAAGTAGAGAAAAATGAAAGTTCTGAAATACAATACGTCAACATTGTATTTGTTGGGGAAAACTGAGCAGCTCGACTCTGCATATGTGAAAAAGCTTCATGAGACCTTGATGACTTCTCCCAGAAGCATTTAAAGAAATCTCGATGGAGAACTAGGATTAAGCATTACTCTTTACTGTTCCCAATGTATTGTCACAGTGGGCCATGCCAACTTTTCTATTTTTTTAGCCATTTTTATGATTGACTTCGTTTAGACAGAGGAGAAGACATGCAGAAAAGGGCCCAGGGCCAGACTTGAACCCTGGCCGCTGCGGTTAGGACTTAATGCTGCAATCCCTACCAGTGAGCTATGGGGGCGCGTCATGCCATCCCAACTCTGGATTTCCAAGAGGAATTTACTCTAATGAGTGCTGAGCACATGTCAAGTTTGGGTTTTATGCAAAGATATTAATGGCACCATGACATAAATCTTGTTGTTTTGCAAATCAAAAGTCCAGTGTCTCTCTCTCTCTCTTTCTCTCTCTCTCTCTCTCTCTCTCTCTCTCTCTCTCTCTCTCCCTCTCCCCCTCTCTCTCCCTCTCTCTCTCTCTGGGCGATAGGCTGTTGGTGTATGTGTTTGTTGGTAAGGTGTGTTTGGAGCCCTTTAGCCTGTTTCCATTGGCCTTTCAAAAGGGGCAGTCCCAGAACACAACATTCCCTTATCGTGCAGCTGTGTAGAGTATGGGGGCCCCTTAACCTGTGACCTGGGAGTGACCTTTATGTTACACAAGTTTTTACCTTGTGTCATCTTACCAACAACATGGTGTGTTCTGGGAATTCCACCGCCGTACTCAAGTTCAGTTTATGAGTAAATGTACTTACATTCCTGAAAAACACAGCATTTACTCAGTCAAATAACACACCTCTTGATGATCTCTTTCCACAAGCTGGGGCCTAACATTTACCCTCTGTTCCTCCAGCTAACGGCATTCTCTGAGGTTCAGTTCAAAGATGGAACGCCAACGGTGGGGAACTTTAGGCCGGTCCAGCCCCTGAACGGTCGGCAGGTGTTCCGGTCGGGAGGCGCAGTGATCCTGGTCAGTTCTGCCCTTCTCCTGGCTGCCATCGCCGCAGCCTTGGGACTGTCGCAACCCAACTAGCGCGAGGCATCCTGTGCTGCACTGTGACATCCATGAACACAATAAATTCAGTTTCACTCCTCAGCTCAACCCTGGTTTGTAATCTCTTCATCGCATTGTTGCTAAGATGATTGACCAGGTCCTGGTGCAGGCATGACTCACCTGGTCTTACAAGACAAATGACAAAGGCGTAAAGGAACGCCTTATGAAAGGTGCTGTAAGTGTTTGATCAGCATTCATGCATGCGTAGTGAAGCACCAGATACCTTAGTCATTCCTTCATTTTCACTGTGTCATCCTATTAGCACCAGCACACACTTTTGATGTTAGTGCAAGTCGCTGATGGTTTGCGCCATGAGTGCCAATACTTAATGTTAGTGCGAGTCGCCAATCTCAGCCCCATGACCTGGCACGTTATGTGTTGTTGTCAATAGGTCATGTGGACACCATGGAGCTCTTAATAGTAGAACTGAGTCAAATTTCTTAATTTCCTTTGGGATAAATAAAGCATCTCTATCTATCTAAATAAGATAACATAAGCTAGACTTTATTAATCCTGCACTGGGGAAATTCCTGTGCTACAGCAGCTCAAAAGAAAAAATGTACACACATCAGAATAACACAAATACACATTGAGTGGACATAGGCGAAAATGAGTAAGGTGCGGATGAATAGAAATGAAATATTGCAGTTTGAGGTGACACAGAGTAATAAATAATAAAGCATAGTGTAGAATATTGTCCAGTGATGGCTCATATTACAGAAACAGCTAGCAGTGCTACATTATGATGTTGTATTAAAGAGTCTGACTGCTGCTGGAATGAAGGACCTGCGGTAGCGCTCCTTCTTGCACCGAGGGTGCAGCAGTCTGCTGCTGAAGGAGCTGCTCAGGGAACTCACAGTCTCATGTAGGGGGAGGGGGGGGGGGGGGGGAGAGGTGTTGCCCATGATTGATGCCAGCCTGGCTAACATCCTCCCCTCCCCCACCTCCTCTATGGTGTCCAGAGGGCAGACCAGAACAGAGCTAGCCCTCTTCACCAGTCTGTTTAACCTTTTCCTGTCCCTCTCTGTGCTCTCAGCTCCCCAGCAGGCTACTGCATAGAATCATCAGAGTCATAGAATGTTTTTAACAGAGTCCTGCACACACCAAAGGACCACAGCCTCCTCAGCAGGTGGAGACGGCTTTGGTCCTTTTTGTACAGGACGTCTGTGTTTTTGGACCAATCCAGTTTATTGTTGAGGTGAACACCCAGATATTTGAATGTCTCCACCATCTCGATGTTGACACCCTGGATGTTAGTTCCAGGCTGCCTCCTGCGAAAGTCAACCACCATCTCCTTTGTCTTGCTGGCATTGATATAAAGGTGGTTTGACTCACACCAGTTGACAAAGTCCCAGATGACCTCCCGGTATTCCAGATCATTCTCCTCTGATACAACAATGGCAGTATCATCAGAGAACTTCTACATGTGACAGCTGCTTGTGTTGTACCTGAAGTCCGCTGTATACAGAGTGAAGAGAAAAGGAGCGAGCACTGTACCCTGTGGTGCTCCTGTGCTGCTCATCACCACATCAGACATACAGTCCTGGAGCCTCACATACTGTGGTCTGTCAGTGAGGTAACTGATGGTCCATGCAGACAGGTGGGGGGTCAACACCAGCTCCCAATAGCTTCCCCCAGAACAGTGAAGGTTGGATTGGAGCGGGGCCACTCGGGGGAAACAGAGCGGGGCCACTCAGGGAACAGAGAGAGGGACCACTCGGGACGAGGAACTAGCTCGGGGAACAAAGAGGGGCCACTCGGGACAGGGAACAGAGAGAGGCCCCGGGACAAGGAACAGGGAGACCTCGGCAACAGGAAACTGAGAGGCCTCGGCAACAGGGGACAGAGAGAGCTCGGCAACAGGGGACAGAGAGGCCTCGGCAACAGGGGACAGAGAGGCCTCGGCAACAGGGGACTGAGAGTAGCAACGAAGGCAGAAGCCTTCAGGCGGCCGGCGACGAAGGCAGAATCCCTCTGGCGGCCGGCGACGAAGGCAGAATCCCTCTGGCGGCCGGCAACGAAGGCAGAATCCCTCTGGCGGCCGGCGACAAAGGCAGAATCCCTCTGGCGGCCGGCGACAAAGGCAGAATCTCTCCTGCACTCAGGCGGCCAGGCAGGACGTCGAGGGCAGCGCCCCTCCGGGGGCCGAGCAGGTCGGCCAAGGCGGAGCCCCTTGGGAGGCTGCGCAGGTGAAGGGGCAGCTGGGCCGGGACCAGGCGACGGGTCAGCTGGGCTGGGGCCTGGCGACGGGTCAGCTGGACTGGAGTCAGGCAACGGGTCAGCTGGGCTGGGACCTGGCTACGGGTCAGCTGGGCTGGGACCTGGCGACGGGTCAGCTGGGCTGGAGTCAGGCGGCGGGTCAGCTGGGCTGGAGTCAAGTGGCCAGGCAACCGGGGCAGAGGTTGACTGGGGTGCCAACAGGACACGAGGGGCAGGAGTCGGTCTGGCCGCCGACAGGGCACGAGGGGCAGGAGTCGACCTGACCGCCGACAGGGCACGAGGGGCAGGAGTTGGCCTGACAGACACAGGCAAAGTCTCTGGGGGGCAGAACAAAGGCAAAGTCCTTGGGGCGGTCTCAAGGGCGGTCTCAAGGGCAGTCTCAGGGGCGCCGGGGACCAGCAAAGTCACCGGGGTGGTCTTAGGGGTGGTCTCGGGTGCCGGAGAACTGCAGCCTCAGGGGCGGTCTCAGGGGGGCCGGAGACCAGCGAAGTCTCAGGAGCGGTCTCAGGGGCGGTCTCAGGGGCTAGCCGGGGACTCTAGGAAACTCTCGGGGACTCTAGGAAACTCTCGGGGACACTAGGAAGCTCGGGGAAGCTGGGCAGTGCTGGGACACTGGGCAGCTCGGGGACACTAGGGAGCTCAGGGACACTAGGGAGCTCGGGGAAGCTGGGCAGTGCTGGTACACTGGGCAGCTTGGGGACACTAGGGAGCTCGGGGACACTAGGAAGCTCGGGGACACTAGGAAGCTCAGGGACAACAGACAGAAAACATGACATCAACTAAACACAGAAACTTAACACAACACAGGGATTAACCAAAACATACACAATACAGAATAACCAACAAAAACCGGGAACATACAGAAAACAACAAGGAAGCAACAGAAATAAACAAACAGGTAACAGGAATGGAACACAATACAAAACAAAACACCAAAACCATGACAGAAATAGCACTTTTCTAGGCTTCTTCCATGACTTCAGCTCTGCATAAACAAAAGGAATTTCTGGATTTATTAGAATTTACCCCCCTGAATGGAGAATTATTAGAGCTTAACCTTGGGGCCCAGGAACTGTCTGATGCTATAATCAGCCTGAAAGGACTGGGGGAAAACTCCCGGACCTGATGGGATTCCAATTGAAATATACAAGATTTTTGAAACTAAATGTATACTGCCTCTGCTTGATGTACCAACAATCGTTTCATAGTGACTCCCTTCCTCCCTCACTCAACACTGTAATAATTACGCTGCTATTAAAACCTATAAAAACATCAACTCAATGTGGATCTTATAGGCCGATCTCCCTTTTTAATAATGATTTAAAATCTTATAAGTACTATCTAGAAGATTGGAACCAATGTGATCACAGAAACACTGCATGGAGGTGGTTTGACATCAACACATACATTGTTCCAACACATAAACATTGTTTTTTTTAAATAGTATATTATTTCATTTTTAAATAGAATATTCTATAACGAAAAGGGATCTGATTGGACCAAGACTGGAGTAGTAGGTCCAGCAAATACATTTTAATGATTACGAAGGGAGGAAGATGGGTTGTGAGTCAAGGAATGATCTTATTGTGGCACATAATCCATTACTATACCCATTTGGATATAGCAACAAGGAAGCTGCTTTTTTCATACTTATAGGGTTCCAGAACTCCTCAAGCCAATGTCAAAACAATTAAATTAACCTTGCTGATTTTCCAATTTATAAGGATTAGGCGTTTTGTTGCAAGGCATGCCCCAAGGCGTCAATGTTACAATTGATGCCTTGAGGCTCAATACCCAACAAACATGTGGCTTGGTATAGGGGTACATTTATTTTTATGACTTTGGAAAGTGTGTCTCTGACTCCATCCCAAAGGGCAGGAACGACTGGACAAGACCATAAAGAGTACACAAGGGTAAAAAAATAGAGGGTTCTCTGCACTTCTTCACTTGTTGTCTGCAATCCACAACAATCAAAATGATTTTAATACATTTTGATCAATGAATATTCAGAACACTTTCCTTTATAACACATTTATATTTATTGTTTAGTAAATTGATAACATTGAACATCTGTTTCAAATGTATGAAGAGAAACAGTCTGCTTCAGCTGAACACCCGAAACGAGACTATTGATGTCATCAGAAGACAAATCATGGAGCTGTGAATAGTAGCACAACTCCTAAGACATCATGCAGTACCCATGGTGAATTTACCGGGACATACATTTTATAATTCAGGTGTGAGCCTTACGGTAAAGATCCATTTGTCCGACACGACTGAAGCGTGGTGTTGCGACGTCATACATCCATGGTTGATGCTCCATGCCCCTGACCGGCAGCTGATTGGACGAACGCGTGTCGTGGGTTTGGCTTCTCGAGAATTTCAACAGATCTAATAAAATTGCTCTGATCAAATGAATAAATTCAGTTTAATGTCCCGCTGCCAATTTATATTGTATCCATATAAAAAAAAAATGGATTCAACCATAAACATAAACTAGAATGTTTACTTTAAATGAAAAAACTAATAATTTTCAGCTATTTCAACGAGAAAATACACATTAAACGAACAACAGCAATGTTAGACTTTTTTCAGTGTACCTCAGTTATTGAGTCACTAGTCATGACAATCTGTAAACACATAAATATAACAGAAATGAAAAAAAAATAGGAGATATAAACACAGAATAACCCTGTATGCAGATAACTTTTGCTTGTTCCAGTCTGAAACAAGCTCTTTCTACTTTACTGACCTGTTAGGTGATTTTGGTGTCTTTCCAGGATACAAAATAAATAAAAACAAATCACTTATAATGTTTATGGCAGAACACTGGAAACTCAACCGTCCAACTTTGAATCCATTTGAGGTGTCAAGATTGGGATTTACTTACTGGGTGTCAAAATCACACACACACACACACACACACACAAACCATCATACCCATTGCCAATTGCTGGCAAAGTCTTTAAGAAGAGCAAAGCAAGCTAATTCTTGTTTTTTTGAGGAACTTCTGCCAATGTCCTTCACTTCACTCACTCAGCATGATCAATAATTCAAACTGAGGGGATTCTAGGTTTCCACTCAGTGAATAAAAATAAAAGGTGACAGCTTCAACTTTTCTGTCGAAAAGTTGAAGAGAGATGTTGAGAGTTTTTGCAAAGCGTTGCACTAACTGGACAGGTGTTATGGATAGGGTGAACTGGGCTGGAAAATAAACCTTTTTAGAGATTTTACCTGATATCCTCTTTTAGAAAGTGTGTGTGTGTGTGTGTGTCTCATTAATCACCAATTTCTTATAAGATACTAAGTATGTTTCGGGAATATGTGTATGAAAAACAGTGGTGGAAAGTAACTAAGTACATTTTTCAAGTAATGTACCGCCTATGTACAATTTGGGGTACTTGTGCTTGAGCATTTCTACTTAATGATACTTTATACCTCTACATTTCAGAGGGAAATGTACTTTTTACTGCACTACATTAATCTTGTAAAAAACCATAAGGTATCGGCTTTAATATGAACATTTTGTAATCACCTTTCCCTTTGTGAACTTTTGCACTTTGCTGTTGCATCACAACTGTAGTTTTCAAAGTGTGTCAGAGTTGAAAAAAAGCATAAACATATAACCTGTTTATAAAATATGATGCATTATTATATAGTTATTATTAGCCCCCACTCTCACCAAGTACAACATTACATATCATCACATATCAGTAAAATGATAAAAACATAAAAATAATATGACACTAACAGGGGCCATTCTGCATGATGAGTACTTATATTTTTTTATACTGTAAGTACATTTTGTTGCTAATACTTTGAATGCAGGACTTTTGATTGTAAAGGAGTAATTTATAATCTTTAATAGAGATATAGAACAAGCTGATGCAGAATACATGAAATATGGTACTGATATATAATGAGTTTTCAAGGGGAAGAGGTAATTTAGAGCCTAATATTCCTCTTTTTACACAGTTAATCCTCTGAGGGTCACCTTAAGTTACCTGTGGAGCAATAATTGTGATGATGATTAACTCCATCTGATTATCAGATACCTCTCAAATCAACAGGAAGTGTTCTCTGTAGGAGCCCATGGATGGGCCCCCTCATTGGAGCTCTTATCAGTGGAGAGCTTTATTAGAGGCATGCCTGAAGGAGGAGGGGCCACTCTTTCTTTCCTGTCAGGGTATGGTGATAGATAAGTATAAGACCCCCTGCAAGAATGCGATCACATTGGAAAAAAACAAGTTATTGTGTTGTCTTCTCCAGGTCGAGTCAGCTCCAAAATGCAGCAGCTAATCCTGCCCGTTCTCCTGGCATCCTTTTGGACCATCTGCACAGGATCAGCAGGTGAGTCTGCTTTCATTCATGACTGGAAAATACGTCAAATATGTTATTTAGATTTCTCTTGCCACAGTACAGGTCCAAAATATTCAGAAATAGTCAAGCTTGATTGGTTAATTTAAGTGAAAAATGAATATCTCCATCGTCTGATACTACCAGTACATACACATACATACAGTGATAGATTGTTAATATCTGAATTCATGTAAGCTATTTAATTCATAGTAACACTGAATACCAAACATGAATGGGAATGAATACTTTAGAAATCTTCTAATGATAAGACCAGCAGGGTGAAGTTGCTTTTTTACCAGTTTATTCCCAACCGTGCCAGTCACTTTATTCAATTAGAAAGTTGATATATTGCGGAATCCCAATACTATGAAAACTGCATATAATCAGTATCTTGGAGTGACAAGTAAGTAAATATTGCCTGTGCTCCAATGATGGCAGAACATCAGTCTTGTTAGACTGTTTAGTTCAGTAGTGCCAAAGCTTTTCATTATTGTTTGTTATTGATCTGATTGGAGGAGCTAAAGCAGATGGTGTCCAGTGTGTATAATACTTTTAATGATGTTCCCAGGGTGACAGGTGAAAATGAAAGAAATATTGAATGTGGCTGCAAATGCAGGACCTTACTCTCACTTAAAACCAGTTTGCTGAAGTACAGAGCAAATTTTAAGACATTGACTGCAACAATTTGTTTACTTTACCAAGTACAAAAAGATGGTGAATGTCACCACAGGAAAAAAATCATCAATGCTTTCCCTCCCTTTGTCCACTAGGTGGAGATGTTCTATCGAGGCTAACACAAGGCTGTACTTCGTTGTACTGCAAGGAGACAAGCACTTTCAGCAAATCAGATGTTTGCATTCAGAGCTCCATAAACTAAGAGCTAAGTTGTATCTACAAAGAATGTAACAACAAAAAGTTTGATGAGATTAAGGCAAGGTGAAAAAGCTTAAAGAAAGGGACACAACAACTAACTGGTCGAGACAGCAGTAGAGAAGCAACTAACCATTCAAGGAAGCGATAGAAGAGTAACTCCTGTTTTCTGCGAAGTAAAATTGCTGTTTTTTATTAATGGAGCAAAGGTGGAGACTAGCTACACGACATGATTCGAGTCAGACTCTCACAAATTTGACGACTTTAGCCTTGCTTGACTTACAATGATGAACTCGACTTGACTTGTTATTCAAGACTTGATACTTGACTTAGATTTAAAACAGATGACTGGAAAGGAAAGGAGTTGACTTTTTAATAATGTAGCTAGCTAGCTAATACAAAGTAATATTTGTTTTTTTTCAAGATATTGAGCAGTTGGCCCAACTTCCAACGCCAGTTAAGACCAGCCAACACAGTTTTTTAAATTATTCTTCAAGGTTGGTAACTTTAAATGTAGCTAACATGTTATTAGTAATGTAACATTAGCTAGTTAGTCAGTATAAATTGTTGTATTTAAATTATTATTGTGCTTTGTTAAATTAGTAACGTTAAGTTTCTGTAAGTTAGTCCGTCATATGCTAACGTTAGCTAGCTAGCTAGTCCCCCGGGGATATGGGCTCTTTTTTCTAATTTGTATATTACAACTTGTTTGCCAATATTAGCTAGGTAAATCCTAGGGATTATGACTGTTTATGGTTATTGTTGATTTGTTTATAAATGCCAAATTGTAATAATATCAGTGATTATCGGTCGGATCTTTGAGATATGATTGCTAACTTTATGGGCATCTGTTAATTGTTGCCATAGCAACTAGCTACAAATAGTGCGACAGTTAATTTCGATGATCTGGGATTTATGATTTAAATGATTGTATTAATTGTGTGTATATTGTATTGTATGTGTGTGTGTATAACGTTATATATGATATAAGAAATAGTGAGTTAACGTAATGTTTGAAATATTGTTATTATTTGAGATTGTGATTTTCATATTATATTTTGTATTGTTGTAACGTATGGTTCTAACTAAGTTCAGTTGGCCGAATTTTCTAAATGTTCGTTAACTTTAGCCGAACGGTACTTGCCACTGAAGACCAGCCAACGAACGGATGGTTTTAAACAATAACATAGCCTATCATTGCAACGGAAGCTGAGTGTCCGAAGTTTCTTCAATAATAATTGTGATGGCGTTCATAAACGATGTGAAAAAAGGAGGGATTGATGAAGTGGAGGATGACAGACCAGCCAATAGTGACCTATTCTAAACTTTAAATCTGATGCCTGTCTATTATCGCTTTCAGTGACTTTGTGTCTTCATCAGCGTGAGAAATACTAAGGTGTGACGTGTGACCGTGTGAACTGGTTGAAATGCGTCTCACGGTGAATGCGAGAAACTTGAGAGCCCTGTAAGCTATGCCCAATGTAACCACAGTTTGCCCACTGCATGCCCGTTAGCTATCAGTTTGTTCGTCTAATAATTTTTTTCTCAGACGAGAACTGACACTTTATTGTGCTAAGACTAAGTAATTCGAATCATAGCCGTTATATGTGGTTAATATAACAGGCTATGGACCAAGGGTATGGTGATAGATAAGCATAAGACCCCCTGCAGAATGCGATCACATTGGAAAAAAACAAGTCATTGTGTTGTCTTCCTCAGATCAAATCAGCTCCAAAATGCAGCAGCTAATCCTGCCCGTTCTCCTGGCATCCTTTTGGACCATCTGCACAGGATCAGGTGAGTCTGCTTTCATTCATGGCTGGAAAATATGTTGAAAAAACTGGAGGTTTTATTTAGATTTCTCTTGCAACAGTACAGGTCCTTTCAGCCTGTGTTTTAATGTTTTTCTTCTATTTCTGCTGTTTTACATACAATTATGCAAGTGATAGATTGATAATATCTTAATTCATGTGAGCTATTTAATTCCTAGTAACACTGGAAAACATGAAGGGCAATGAATACATCAGAAAGCTGCTCAATGAGCAGGGTGAAATAGCTTTTTTTTAACCAGTTTTTCCAACCGTGCCAGTCACTTTATTCAATTAGAAAGTTGATATATTGTGGAATCCTGATATAATAGAAATCCAAAAATAGATTCAGAAAGATGTTCTGCAGAGAAAATAAACTAGTCACCAAGGAGCCACGGCTCCCCAGATGAAAGAGAGGCTCCCCCACACCAAAACTGCCTACCTGACGCTCTCCCTACACACACTCACACCCCCCCTCTGTGCTGTCCATCACACTGATGTGATACCAGGCGTTCCTCCGTGTGTCCGACATGCTCATCAACAACTGAGCTCCCTGTTCAAAGACATGATCCTGTATCAGCTTAGGGTGATTCTGAGTGGTTAATTTCACAGAAAAAGAGCCCTGAGGTTTGGCACCAAGACTCTAATTAAAATTAGCACTACCTAATGACTGACTGGTGACTGACTGGTGAGTGAAGTGACGAAGCCTTTTGTTCTGTGCGATCCATTATTAGTCATTGATCAACAAATGCGCACATTTGAAAGAAAATGACACAATCGCTCCCCTGATGGTTTTCTTATGAATTCCAACTACATTTGCAGATTTAGATAGGACAGAAAGTGACACATTTTCACAGCTACCGCTTATGCTGTCAGACCATGTAGTAAAGGTGCACCCAGGCGGTACTCACAGAGTAATTAGACATGCTGAGTTGTAGGATTTCTTTCCTCTGCAGTGATCACTCACACACATACACATCCTGGAACAAGAATAGGAATCTGAAATCAAAGAAATGAGCATCTCTTTATTTACTGCGACCAGTACAGTGAATGATGGAAAATGAAAAAGATTAGCTCTTTTTATCCTCAAAGCACAGAAAGATAAAGCACAAATGGCAACTTTTTTGTAAATAGCAAGACAATTCCTGCATATCAGGGAGTTTTGTATTGCTGGGAATAGCAGCTGACTTCAACTAACAGGAGAACAATTCACTGTTTGCGGTAAGGAAAAAAACTATTAATAAAAGGACACATTTGTAAATACATCTAGTTAAATCTAGCTGGACATTTGTCAGTGTATACGTTGAGAAGAAACATCCCATTCTGCCCTCACAATAGGCTGAGCTTGTTTGTGTCACCCAGAAGTTAACAATGTAGGCTGGCTGATACTGTGTGTGTGTGTGTGTGTGTGTGTGTGTGTGTGTGTGTGTGTGTGTTGTAATCTTTACATTGTTTGCTTGTTGCTGACATCAAATCTCAAGATGGAGTTGGCAAGCTTTTTACCTTGACAAATGTTTTTTCATTTTCTGTGTTTCAGATTGGTGCTATCAGTCCCAGTTCACCTGCGATAATCAGTGCAATAGTAAGTAAATACCAAAAGTGTAACATTGTTTGGTTACAATAATAACTTTATTTAGATGGTACTTTTTTTTAAGCACATACATAGGACGTAAAAAACAACAGATGTAAAGTTCAATAAAATAATAAGGTTAAAATAATGAGCAATTTATCTCAATGAAGAGATTTAAATTAAGAGGTTGCCAGCTATATTGCAGGTCGTTCCAAAGTTGAGGCCCCTAAGTGCAAAGGCTCCTCTGATTTTCAGCCTTGACTTGGGAATTATTTAGAGATCTACAAGAGATCCCAGACTGCACCTGGCTCATGTGAGGTTAGAAAGTCTGAAATATAGTCAGGAGCCAATCCTATACATACATGACTTACACTGTAGGTGATCATTTAAACCTTTAAATGTACTCTAAAATGTACAGGCAACCAATGTAGAGATGCTAAAATTGGGATAATATGCAACCTTGTATTGGATCTTGTGAGTAGTTTTACTGATGTAACCAGCATCTGAACCAGCTGAATACTGACTCGAATGGGAATATCAGAATCAGAATACTTGATTGACCCCCTCAGGGAAATTATTCAGTTGCAGTTGCTCACATTCAGATTCAAGGTAAAAGTAAGAGTAAGAAAAGAGCTAGTCAATAAGTGTATAAAGTAACATAGCTACAGAAAAAATTGAAGAAAAGAAAAAAAAAAGTGAAGTAAGGTTAGGTTAAAACTAGGGCTGTCAGCGTTAACGTGTTAATCGCGATGCGATTAAGGGCCGACGCGATGCGATTAATTTTTTTTTATCGCATGCCGGCATTTATTAATTTATTTTACACTTCACTCGGCTTCGCGTCGTGCCTAACAGGCTACTATTTTGACCCTTTGCAGCACCTTATCATCAAGCTGCCACTTCCTCCTAACACATTCTGCTGCTGCAGGCATGATGGAGAAACACAGCAGCAACACAATCTGAATGATGCTTTTTATTTTCCAAAACTCCCAGACGGCTCGTAGACAAGTCAAAAGCCATATGCACGTTGTGTAAAGCCGAATTAAAATATCACCGAAGCACGTCAAGCTTGAGCTACCACCTACGGAGCTAAGCATAGTACAGTGTTTTTCAACCTTTTTTGAGCCACGGCACATTTTTTACATTAAAAAAATCCTGCGGCACACCACCAACCAAAAATGTTACAAAATGACACACATTGTAGCCTAATAAGATCAGAATCTGCATTTTTCCTTTTTAAAAATGTATCCATGGCTGTTGCAGGCTTACATCGATGATCTCGGCCCTACTGCTTACATCCTGTCACTGCCACCAGGTGGCAGTATTCTATTGTCTTACATCAACAAGGTCATTATTGTGCTATACTGCCACCTACTGACACAGAATAGTATTTAATTTCTCTGCCAGTCATCACATTGCAGGCACAGATGCGCAACAATGGCAAATTATTTGCAGCAACTCAATAAAAAAATCTGTTGGACCAATTAAGTAAAATCAGAGAATTTCCCACGGCACACAGGACGATCTCTCACGGCACACTAGTGTGCCTCGGCACAGTGGTTGAAAATCACTGGCATAGTAGTACACATAGATATATGGTAGTACAGTTAACGTGATGCTACCCGCTAGCATGCTGGAGAGTGAAACCAAATCCCAAAAAATGACTACAGCTCTTGCGAAACAGGTTGCAACTAACTGCAGACCTGTCAGCATCGTAGAGGACTCGGGTCTTAAAGACGTACTACGGTTGGCATGTTCTGACCTGTCTCATTGCCATCGAGGGGGACAGTAGTTTCACCATACACAGCCAGTACCACACAGAGAAAGCAGCCACACTGGAACAGCTGCAAGGTGCTGCAAACGCTGCCTCATTAACCGGTGATCACTGGACGTCAGTGAGTAATCAACATTATTTAGGAGTTACTAAACACTATATTGACTCTAGTAAGGATAGGGATTTTTAGTTTTTTAGTTAGGTACTTGGAGGAATTGTGCAATAATGACAGATTCACACATTTTTCTTTTGTTTACAGTAAATAAATAACTACAAATCTTAAAATCAAGTTCATAAAGTAACTTTCTTTGCATTCATTTGATTCCCAATCAAGATACACGGGTAAAAATTGCTTTTGATTGTTAATATGTACTTAAAAACTGTTCTGAAATGCAAAATAATAGAATTTTAATCATGTGATAAAATACGTGATTGATCGCAATTAACTATAGAAATTCAGTGATTAATCGCGATTAAATTTTTTTTATCGTTTGACAGCCCTAGTTAAAATGTAAGATTGGGTTATTATGTTGCTAAAACAATGAATTCTACAAATGTTATTGTAATGCAGTGTGAACATAGATAAAGTACAGTGTCAACATAAATAAAGTACAGTATGAACATAAAATATAAGTACAGTGTGAATATAAGTAGCAGTGAATAAATAACAGATATTGCACATGTAACTGATACATTATTGAGTTATTATTATACATAATGTCAAAGAATATTGAGATGTGATGTGAAAGATAGTTTTGACTCTATGCGTGTAACACTCAGAGGGAGGTGTTGTACAGTTTGATAGCCACAGGCAGGAATATAAAGAGTTATTCCCGTCAAAACCCCGTAAAACATAGACAACAGTTTCAAAGTGCTTTGAAAATGAAAAAGATTGATGTTCTGAAAATGTAGGAGACTGAATTGGATAACCAAGTTGTCTTGTTAATCTGAAACGGAATTTGACTAACTGGAGAATCTCAACCTATTATAATTACTTCTGATTTATTGGAGTCTAAATGAAAATGGTTGTAAAATAACCAGTTTTCAACTTTTTTAAGACAGACCTATATTAACCCACATATGTTGATCTGTAGCCTCTGACATATAATTTCCTTACCTGGGAGATTTGAAGCTGTGTATGTACTGGGTAAGTTGCAAATCATTTGTACTTGTTGGGATCAATAACATCTTAATCTGTAGTTTGCTCAGTTGCATAATATTACTGGAATTGAAGGAGAAGATCTGAGAACCATCTGCATAAAAAATAAACTTGATATGATGCTTTTGAAATATTTGATCTATGAGGACATATTGATGGGGAAGACTGAGGACTGAGGACAGATCCCTGTGATACTCCATTAATGGAGGATTTACAGTTCCCTAAAGGCATCTAAAACCTTACCCGATATATGCCTACCCAATGCTTAAGACATTCAATTAATATCAAGGAGTCAGCTGTATAAAAAGCAGCAGGAAGATCTAAAAGCAATCAAACATGTTTGGCCACCGTCAGCTGCTAAAAGAAGATCATTCTGAAGCCTGAGAAGCACTGTCTCCGTGCTGTAACCCACTCTAAAGCACTCAAACTTGTTTAAAGGGGACATATTATTCTTTTCCGTATTTTCTGTTATATCTACAGTGTTATAATGTTGGATTTTGATGTTAAACGTGGCCAAATAAAATATAAGGTAAACAAATAATGAGGTAAACGTATTTTAGACAAATCCCTGTGAGCTAAAACGTTCAGATTTCCAACTATTCTGAATGCTCCGGTTTTAACAGTTTTTTCTACTGTAGGCTAGGTCTTACGCAACTCTAAGCTGGCCTGCTATGATTGGTCAACTGCTCCAAGTAGGCAGGACTGGTGTGGT
Source organism: Sander lucioperca (assembly GCF_008315115.2). Classification (NCBI taxonomy): domain Eukaryota; kingdom Metazoa; phylum Chordata; class Actinopteri; order Perciformes; family Percidae; genus Sander; species Sander lucioperca. The sequence continues at coordinate 7,071,496 of NC_050185.1, forward strand.
TTTTTTTTTTAAGCCACTGCGGTGTTAACATTAGTTTCCATCCAATTGTCAATCGAATTATCTAAAGTTCGGTAAAAAAACTCATGCGAATAAAGCTGGTGAAAGTGTGTTTCCATTAGGATGATGAAAATACATCGAATTTTCATCGTCATCGCGATATGAACTAGCGCGATGAACACATCGCAACAGACAGCCTGACACGATGAATAAGGGAAAACAGTTTACACACTGAGACGACGCGAAGCGTAATACGTCTCCATAGCAGCAGGCGCGCTGCTCTGTATTGTTTCCATTAACAGTCTGATTATTTCACAGAAAATGAAAACTGGTAGCTGATTGGACGAACGCGTCACGTGGTTTGTTTTTCTCCGGAAATTCACAGCCAGACTGTCATGGCGTCTCGTTCAGAATACGATCTCATATTGCACTAAAGTAGTTCACCGAAGCGTGTTTCTGAAAACATTTTAAGCGAGAAATAGGCCATGCAGTTGTGGAATCTGTCTTCATTTCAGATCAACAGAGGTCAGTTTAAAAGATTTTCGTCCAACGTTAATTTCTTAGAGTTATAATTCCTCATTCATGTGTAATTTGTTCAATAAAAGCATGTCAAAAATTATCTATTTGATTTCTTTATTCAGTGGGAATAGGCTATTCAATGTTTAGGTTCGCAAAGAACCTATTAAAGCACTAAGACATGGGAACAGTATAGCTAACATTCACATTTGAATATTTATCGCAAGTCATATCGTCATAATATTCACAATATTAAACAATGTTATCGCACATCGCAGCTTTTCCTCATATCGTGCAGCCCTAGTTTCCATCCAACGGCTTTAAAGCGAATAAAAACCTGTGCGTAATGACGTCACATGCTGTTTTGCGATCAAATTGATTTTAGACATCTTAAGGTATTTCCATTCATTTTCGCACTGAATCGCACAACATTCAAGCAAACATTTGCAAACAAAGTTTTGCTAGACAAAATGGATCACCATCTACCAACAAATGATCAATATTGCACAAGTTGTAATAGTGCTTATGTGCCAGCTGATAGCGACATATCAAGCTATAATAAGAAAACGACGCTATTAACACATTGCTATGATGATGCAGATGCACGTAAATGCCCGACGACAACGGAGGCGGCCTGTGGTGTGGGAACGACAGCGCTCCAAACAGTTCTGGGAGATCGTAGTTCAGAGACACTTCACGGAAACCCTTTGGTTGAAGCATTTTCGGATGACCAAGACAACATTAGACCTGTTGTGTAATTTTTTTGGCCCGTCCCTTTCCCCAGATGTCGCAAGCTATCGCCCTCCGGTTCCAACCAAGAAGCGTATCACCATTGCGCTCTACAAATTGGCTACATGCGCAGAGTACAGAGTGGTAGGCGAAACGTTTGGAGTCAGCAAAACCATCGTGCACCGGTGTGTTTACGCCGTGTGCAATGCCATACGAACGAGGATGATGCGAAGGTATATATACCTACCTGGAGTGGATGAGGTGCATGATATCTCGCTGCGTAACTCCAGAGCGCACCTTGTGCCACAGGTGTATGGCGCAATAGACGGGACTAACGTCCCGATTAGACCCCCTGCTGAAGGCTACAGGGGTTTAGTCAATAGAAAGGGTTGGCCATCAATCGTACTACAGGCTGTGGTAGACGATCGTTGCATCATAAGGGACATTTGTGTCGGCACTCCCAGTAGTGCGTCTCCTTGTTCGTCCACTTACATCTGTCTTTGTTGACACCCGCCATGTGTGCAAACAGAGCGGAAATACTGGGCGGAAATGAACTAAAACTTCATCACAATTCATTATTTATTCGGCAAATAACGTTTCCATCAGTGTTTATCACATAAGCTTTATATCGATCAAGATAAAATCCGATGAGACCGAACGTATTTCCTTTGAGTCAATATTCATGAAATTCAATCGAATTTTACTGTTTCCATAAGGTATTTTTCATTCGATATCACTTAATTCGGATAAAAACGTGTGGATGGAAACATAGCTATTGTCGCATGTAGCTACATGCTAACGGCAGTAAAATATGTCATCTTGGCTGCCAGTGTCATTAAATTCTCCCCAATTCCAGGTCACATTACTCCTGAAATATTTTCTGTTTATGTAGTATTTGGTTTAAAAGCCTTTATTTGCAATTTTTGACGGTAGAAATTGCTGCTTTGTTCCACTACAATCTAATGTTAGCATACTGCTAACTTTTAAGCAGCTACATGCTAACGCGAGATAGCTGTAATCTTGGCCAATGCTGGTCATTTCTCCCCAAATTCCGGTCACTTTACTGCTGGGACCGGTTGTGTAATATTTGATTTAGAAGTCTTTATTGGTGATTTTTCACGGTACAAAGTCCTGCTTATACTCCGTTGCAGTAGCTCCAGCTTCAACTAGAGAAACACGGAGTGAAGGCTACGGAGTGTCCAGGAAGCATGCTGGCCAATCAGGGCAGACTGGGCTTTTTTGGGAGGAGGGCTTTAAGAGACAGGCGCTCCTACAGAGCGTCTCATACAGAGAGTGAATACTGGTAGCAGCAGCCATGGGCAGCATGAGAATAATAAAGTTTTTGTTTAAACATTAAAACATGTAAACATGTTCTAGTACAAACACAACATGCAAGTATAATCCTGAAAATGCTATATAATAGTTGCCCTTAACTTGAGTGTTTTTCTTGTTTTAGCACCAGGCTTGTGGGGCAAGACCTACAGCACCTGTGATGGAAACTCCCAGTCGCCCATCAACATCATCACCAGAAAGACTTTGAAAGACGAACGACTGACTCCTTTCATCTTTACCAACTACCGGGAGATCTTCAGTGACGCAATGACGAACGTCGGCCACTCAGGTGAGCATATTTTCCATTAAACATAAGATAGCCCTCAGTGCTGTGAAGCTGTTGTGTGACGTCTTTATGCTCGGCGTATGTCCACTACAGTTAAGGTTGGAGTTCCTCACCTCAGCACCATCTCAGGTGGAGGCCTCCCGACCACCTACAAGGCTGTGGAGTTCCACATTCACTGGGGCAACAACGAAAGGCCTGGCTCTGAACATACCATCGATGGAGAGCAGTATCCCATGGAGGTACCATAACCTTACTATACAACACACACATCCTGTCTTTAGTCAAGTTAATAACTGATGTGATTAACTGTTAAAGGTTTGCTCACACATAACAGCTGGAAACTCAGGAGTAAAATAGACCTTACCAAAACTTCATTATGGGTTCTTAACCCTGTTAGTAGTGCATCCCACCACACAGCAGCTTTTAGGCCTTTTTGTTTTTGTTGTTTGCTAACAGACAGATTTGTCAAGGAGGCCCCTTCACGCAGTCAGTTGAGAGCGATGAATTGTTTTTCCCCTCCGGTGTCGGTAGGACTTAATTGCGCTCTCTCTCTTTATTGTTCTACTCTTTGCAGTCACTGTATCGTCAGGGTTTAAAACTCTACACAACATGCATGCAACAGACATGGTATTATAACGTTAGCCTAGGTTCTCAGATACTGTGATTTCCTTCTTCACTATCACCAAATTCACCATTAACTATTATTATTATGTTGTATATGGTATCATTGTAATCCTTGAAAGTAAAAATGTTGAGGGGATGCTAAAAGTGTACTAAATTCCATGCTTTTATAAAAAAAGTAAACTTATCACCTCAAATTTGGCACAATCCCCTGGACTTTTAGGAAAGCTTTTTTTATCAATCAAGTTTTTGATAAAGAGCTGATTCACTTGAACTGATATGTTAGGTGTTCTATTGTTAGAGCATGAAATGTACTCTACAAATGGTGCAACTTCTGTAAACTGATAACATTGTGACTTTTTATTGATCCCATCTACAATAACTTTCAACACACACACTGTAAAAAATTACGTTGTGAAAAAAAGTGGTAACATCGGTAATATTGTCTCAACAGCTGCACATCGTTCACATAAAGAACGATTACACTGATGTGCCAACAGCTCTAGCAGACCCAGAGGGAGTTGCAGTCCTTGGGTTCTTCTTTGAGGTAACCATTTTCAATCCTGTATTGTTGAAAACAATTGGCTATTACAGAAAGGACCTTAAACACAGTGCTGAAATGTGTGTATTGTGTATATTTCCATTCTCAGACGTCCAATAGGACAAACCAAATGTATAACCCCATCATCAGCGCTCTGCCAAGCATCACAGCTTTAGGTAAGTACTACATGTAAGTTCAATATAAGCAACTAAAGACATGGCTGCACAGTGTGTGTTGGTAACGTTTTATCTGGGGTTTTTCTGTTTTCAGATAGCGAAACTCCTCTGGAGTCCATCTCCCTGGCACAACTAATCCCACCTGTGAAGAATCTGACCAGCTTCTACCGCTACAAGGGCTCTCTGACCACCCCAGAGTGCAATGAGGCTGTAATTTGGACTGTGTTTGAGAGTACCATCCCTCTGAGCATGGATCAGGTTAGGATAAAATGCCAGAGATGTAAAGGAATGCAAGTGCTTTTTTTTTTAATACTGTGTTTGTGTTTTAGGTATACGGTACATTTTCTTACTTTTATTAAAACATTTGCTTCAACAGTAAAGTATAAGACTGACCTCCCCTGACAAACGCCCCAATAAGTCGTTTGTTCAAGCAGAAATTACCACTTATACTTGTGTTTATAGTGACGGCACCCACTAGTAGCCTCCCGTAATTATTACGAGAGCAAAGTAAGGTGACGAAGTATAAGACGCCAATGTGAATAAGGAGGCAGGTTGGGGTGTTAGATGGGTCAAACAAACAGGACTTTCACCCAGGAGACTGGGGTTTGTGTTCTGTTTGAAAATAAAAGTAAATGGCGAGTTTTCTTTTTTACTTATGGAAAAAACTAAGAACTGTATCATTCTATAATCTTAAACAATGTGTTGTATTTTATAAGCATTTATATGTTTTCTTATGTCAATTCTCAATCTGTCAAGAAATGATAGCGGTCAGATAAATGTAGTAGTAAGTAAAAAGTATTTCCCTCAGAAATGTAGAGGAGCAAATGTCTTAAGTAGAGAAAAATGAAAGTTCTGAAATACAATACGTCAACATTGTATTTGTTGGGGAAAACTGAGCAGCTCGACTCTGCATATGTGAAAAAGCTTCATGAGACCTTGATGACTTCTCCCAGAAGCATTTAAAGAAATCTCGATGGAGAACTAGGATTAAGCATTACTCTTTACTGTTCCCAATGTATTGTCACAGTGGGCCATGCCAACTTTTCTATTTTTTTAGCCATTTTTATGATTGACTTCGTTTAGACAGAGGAGAAGACATGCAGAAAAGGGCCCAGGGCCAGACTCGAACCCTGGCCGCTGCGGTTAGGACTTAATGCTGCGATCCCTACCAGTGAGCTATGGGGGCGCGTCATGCCATCCCAACTCTGGATTTCCAAGAGGAATTTACTCTAATGAGTGCTGAGCACATGTCAAGTTTGGGTTTTATGCAAAGATATTAATGGCACCATGACATAAATCTTGTTGTTTTGTAAATCAAAAGTCAGTCCAGTCTCTCTCTCTCTCTCTCTCTCTCTCTCTCTCTCTCTCTCTCTCTCTCTCTCTCCCTCTCCCTCTCCCCCTCTCTCTCCCTCTCTCTCTCTCTGGGCGATAGGCTGTTGGTGTATGTGTTTGTTGGTAAGGTGTGTTTGGAGCCCTTTAGCCTGTTTCCATTGGCCTTTCAAAAGGGGCGGTCCCAGAACACAACATTCCCTTATTGTGCAGCTGTGTAGACTCCCTCAACTTCTAGAGACACACATCAATTCATACTTGAGCACAGGACAGGCTTAGTGATAGAGTATGGGGGCCCCTTAACCTGTGACCTGGGAGTGACCTTTATGTTACACAAATTTTTACCTTGTGTCATCTTACCAACAACATGGTGTGTTCTGGGAATTCCACCGCCGTACTCAAGTTCAGTTTATGAGTAAATGTACTTAGTTACATTCCTGAAAAACACAGCATTTACTCAGTCAAATAACACACCTCTTGATGATCTCTTTCCACAAGCTGGGGCCTAACATTTACCCTCTGTTCCTCCAGCTAATGGCATTCTCTGAGGTTCAGTTCAAAGATGGAACGCCAATGGTGGGGAACTTTAGGCCGGTCCAGCCCCTGAACGGTCGGCAGGTGTTCCGGTCAGGAGGCGCAGTGATCCTGGTCAGTTCTACCCTTCTCCTGGCTGCCATCGCCGCGGCCTTGGGACTGTCGCAACCCAACTAGCGCGAGGCATCCTGTGCTGCACTGCGACATCCATGAACACAATAAATTCAGTTTCACTCCTCAGCTCAACCCTGGTTTGTAATCTCTTCATCGCATTGTTGCTAAGATGATTGACCAGGTCCTGGTGCAGGCATGACTCACCTGGTCTTACAAGACAAATGACAAAGGCGTAAAGGAACGCCTTATGAAAGGTGCTGTAAGTGATCGATCAGCATTCATGCATACGTAGTGAAGCACCAGATACCTTAGTCATTCCTTCATTTTCACTGTGTCATCCTATTAGCACCAGCACACACTTTTGATGTTAGTGCGAGTCGCTGATGGTTTGCGCCTTGAGTGCCAATACTTAAAGCCAAGTTTGACCGTTTTCGGTCAAATGGCCTTTTGAATGGGAGTGCTAGGGGCACTACTATGATCGCATCAAAATCGCTATTTTTAAAAGTTGCAGTCTTCTCCTTAGCAGAGGTGGTGCTAATGAGGAAAGGCTACCAACTTAGCTATTTCTACGGACTAAAAGAAGAAGAAAAAGGTAAACAACGGCAGAACTGGCAGCAGCATTGACGTCAATGTTTCGATTTGATTCGATGACCTACTTCGACGGATCAAGCCTTTCATTCACCATAAAAAAAACTCATCTTAACCCACTAAGTTTACAAGAGAGACTTGCAGTCACTCTGAGAGTCTTGGCATCCGGTTTCCCTCGAACTCTTCTTTGCTTCCTGTTTCCGCTTTGTCGTGCGCCGCTGAAAAAAATAGAATCCTGGCGCGCCAGCGAGATCTACAACATTTTGACGTCACATTAGCGAACGACAGGTTGGCTGCGGCGACTGTAAAAAGGCCTTCAGTCAGCAGTTGGTTCTGGACAGCGGGGAGGGGTGTGAGGTCTTGCCTTTCTCTGCAGGAATCCAGTGTCTCCTCCCAGAGTCAGAGGCTACTGACACCTGAGACAAAGATGAAGCTGCGGAGATGCTAATGCTAATAAAGGAAGTGACAGCCTGGTTTTAGAGGGAGGAGGAGAGCATCTGCAGCGTGGGGAGACAGCAACACTTTTGAGAAAACTGTATTCACATTCATCCTGGCACTCTTTTGTTGCAGCACAATTCTGCCAAAGTAGCAGCCTGCGATTCAAAGACACACTTTCATTTGTATTTCTAAGGCAATAAAACAAGCTTTGCGTCAGGCCCATGGTTTCAGAATGAAAGGCTCTTGGTTAGCCAGATAATTATTTATATGCTCCCCTGAAAAACTGAGACAGTTGTCCCAAAATGGAAAGAACTTTATAACAGACCACTCTGAAAAACACAGGGGATGGACAAAATGTTTGCAACAGTAGATGTAGGCAACTATTAGATATATTCTGTATATGTCACTGTTGAAAAATGTTCATTCTATAAAGTGATGTAAGTTAACACATACACACTGCTTTAACAACTTCCTGTGTGGTCTCCTTCTACAGGAACTGTGGCAATGTGTTCTGTAAAGACTGTTGTCATCTGAAGCTGCCCATCCCAGACCAACAGCTGGATGACCCGGTGTTGGTCTGCAACATCTGCCACGACCTGCTCCTGGAGTCTCGCACCCGCGAGATCCGCAGCCAGCAGCTCAAGAAGGCCATCGCCACAGCCTCCAGCTGAGAGAAGCGTTGTGTAGCATGGCTCGCGCTTCGGCTCTGTCCTGCTCGTTTTGGACTGATGAGCTGAGCGCCCCGTTGTAACCCCAACCTGCTCAGGTTTCGGCTGCAGGGGGGAAGATGAGGAGGAGTTGTTACTCTTTGGGAGGCTCGGTTTGGGAGCAGAGGTGCACTGTGAGACTGTCTGAAAGGCAGAGAAGAGGGAAAGGGAATGTCTGAGATGGAGGCTTTTCAGCGGTTGAGGTTTTCCTGCAGAACAAACCCCTTCTGTTCCAAGACATTTTCAGCCTGGAGCACCGCAGCACCCAGCTGCCTCCACACATGTCCTGTCAGAGACACATCTCCAACCTGTCCACCCCATCAGAGTCACCCACCTTTAGTACCAAACTGTGTGTGTGTGTGTGTGTGTGTGTGTGTGTGTGTGTGTGTGTGTGTGTGTGTGTGTGTGTGTGTGTGTGTGTGTGTGTGTGTGTGTGTAAACAAAAAGCCGCTCGCCGTCGCTGCGCTATCGTCGTTGCGTAAAGGCCGCCTCAACGGTTGTGATTGGTGTAAAGCCCGCCTCAGCGGTCTTGATTGGTGCCTCGATTTTGGGGACATTGGAAATGGGTTTGAATGAGCTCTTGGCCAGACTGACTTGCAGAGCAAATCTCAAATTTGCCGGAAGTTCGTCAGGGTTTACCAAGGCTAACGTAACACCAGTTTGGTGAAGTACAGAGCCAACTCAAGACATTGACTGCAACAATTTGGTTACTTTACAAAGTACAAAAAGATGGTGAATGTCACCACAGGAAAAAATCACCAATGCTTTCCCCCCCTTTGTCCACTAGGTGGAGCTGTTCTATTGAGGGTAACACAAGATTGTACTTGCAAGGAGACCAGCACTTTCAGCAATTCAAATCAGATGTTTGCATTCAGAGCTCCATAAACTGAGAGCTAAGTTTTATCTACAAAGAATGCAACAAAAATGTTGATGAGATTAAGGCAATTCTATTATGAGCAAAGTGAAAAAGCTGGTAAACTAGTTTGGTGCATTAAACAGATGCAGGCAGAGGAGGCAATAAACTCAATTCAAACTGACGGGGGTGATAACCTTGGACCTAAAAGAGAGAAATAGCACTTGTACTTGTACACTTGTACAGCTCTGAGTATTCAGATTCAGCTCTACATAAACAAAAGGAATTTCTGGATTTATTAGAATTTACCCCCCTGAATGGAGAATCATTAGAGCTTAACCTTGGGGCCCAGGAACTGTCTGATGCTATAATCAGCCTGAAAGGACTGGGGGAAAACTCCCGGACCTGATGGGATTCCAATTGAAATATACAAGATTTTTGAAAGTAAATGTATACCGCCTCTGCTTGATGTACCAACAATCGTTTCATAGTGACTCCCTTCCTCCCTTCCTCCCTCACTCAACGCTGCAATAATTACACTGCTATTAAAACCCAGAAAAACATTAACTCAATGTGGATCTTATAGGCCGATCTCCCTTTTTAATATTGACTTAAAATCTTATGTAAAAAAGACTTGTTGTCTGCAATCCACAACAATCTGGTGCAGACAGGACAGGACAAAACAGTAGTGTAAAGAATCGCCGGTGCAACACAGATGTCTTCTTAATTTATAGTTTTTTTATTTTTTAAAGTGCATAACAGTGACTAACGTTTCGATGTAAGGGTAATGGGTTAAGGTTACATCTTCATAAAACTTAATCGAGAAACAAAGCAGGGCTTCCCCTTATCTCCCCTTCTGTTTACCTCAATTATTGAGTCACTAGTCATGACAATCTGTAAACACATAAATATAACAGAAATGGAAAAAAAATAGGAGATATAAACACAGAATAACCCTGTATGCAGATAACTTTTGCTTGTTCCAGTCTGAAACAAGCTCTTTCTACTTTACTGACCTGTTAGGTGATTTTGGTGTCTTTCCAGGATACAAAATAAATAAAAACAAATCACTTATAATGTTTATGGCAGAACACTGGAAACTCAACCGTCCAACTTTGAATCCATTTGAGGTGTCAAGATCGGGATTTACTTACTGGGTGTCAAAATCACACACACACACACACACACACACACACACACACACACAAACCATCATACCCATTGCCAAAAAGTCTTTAAGAAGAGCAAAGCAAGCTAATTCTTGTTTTTTTGAGGAACTTCTGCCAATGTCCTTCACTTCACTCACTCAGCATGATCAATAATTCAAACTGAGGGGATTCTAGGTTTCCACTCAGTGAATAAAAATAAAAGGTGACAGCTTCAACTTTTCGACAGAAAAGTTGAAGAGAGATGTTGAGAGTTTTTGCAAAGCGTTGCACTAACTGGACAGGTGTTATGGATAGGGTGAACTGGGCTGGAAAATAAACCTTTTTAGAGATTTTACCTGATATCCTCTTTTAGAAAGTGTGTGTGTGTGTGTGTCTCATTAATCACCAATTTCTTATAAGATACTAAGTATGTTTCGGGAATATGTGTATGAAAAACAGTGGTGGAAAGTAACTAAGTACATTTTTCAAGTAATGTACCTCCTATGTACAATTTGGGGTACTTGTGCTTGAGCATTTCTACTTAATGATACTTTATACCTCTACATTTCAGAGGGAAATGTACTTTTTACTGCACTACATTAATCTTGTAAAAAACCATAAGGTATCGGCTTTAATATGAACATTTTATAATCACCTTTCCCTTTGTGAACTTTTGCACTTTGCTGTTGCATCACAACTGTAGTTTTCAAAGTGTGTCAGAGTTGAAAAAAAGCATAAACATATAACCTGTTTATAAAATATGATGCATTATTATATAGTTATTATTAGCCCCCACTCTCACCAAGTACAACATTACATATAATCACATAAATAATAATGATCCAGTAAAATGATAAAAACATAAAAATAATATGACACTAACAAGGGCCATTCTGCATGGTGAGTACTTATATTTTTGAAACTAGAAGTACATTTTGTTGCTAATACTTTGAATGCAGGACTTTTGTAAAGGAGTATTTTTAATCTTTAATAGAGATCTGGAACAAGCAGAATATATGAAATATGGTACTGATAGGATGAAATATAATGAGGTAATTTAGAGCCTAATATTCCTCTTTTTACACAGTTAATCCTCTGAGGGTCACCTTAAGTTACCTGTGGAGCAATAATTGTGATGATGATTAACTCCATCTGATTATCAGATACCTCTCAAATCAACAGAAAGTGTTCTCTGTAGGAGCCCATGGATGGGCCCCCTCATTGGAGCTCTTATCAGTGGAGAGCTTTATTAGAGGCATGCCTGAAGGAGGAGGGGCCACTCTTTCTTTCCTGTCAGGGTATGGTGATAGATAAGTATAAGACCCCCTGCAAGAATGCGATCACATTGGAAAAAACAAGTTATTGTGTTGTCTTCTCCAGGTCGAGTCAGCTCCAAAATGCAGCAGCTAATCCTGCCCGTTCTCCTGGCATCCTTTTGGACCATCTGCACAGGATCAGCAGGTGAGTCTGCTTTCATTCATGACTGGAATATATATCAAATATGTTATTTAGATTTCTCTTGCCACAGTACAGGTCCAAAATATTCGGAAATAGTCAAGCTTGATTGGTTAATTTAAGTGAAAAATGAATATCTCCATCCTCTGATATTACCAGGAAAATGAAATCTTTATTTTTTTCCTGCAGACTTTCAGCCTGTGATTTAATATGCATTTCCTTCATGTCTGCTGCTTTACATACATACAGTGATAGATTGTTAATATCTGAATTAATGTAAGCTATTTAATTCATAGTAACACTGAATACCAAACATGAATGGGAATGAATACTTTAGAAATCTTCTAATGATAAGACGAGCAAGGTGAAGGTGCTTTTTTTTACCAGTTTATTCCCAACCGTGCCAGAAATCCAAAAATAGATTCAGAAAGATGTTCTGCAGAGAAAACAAACTAGTCACCGAAAAGCCACGGCTCCCCAGATGAAAGAGAGGCACACCAAAACCGCCTGCCTGACGCTCTCCCTACACACACTCACACCCCCCTCTGTGCTGTCCATCACACTGATGTGATACCGGGCATTCCTCCGTGTGTCATGCTCATTTGCAACTTGCATTTTCACAACTGAGCTCCCTGTTCAAGGACGTGATCCTGTATCAGCTGAGCAAAAGACAAAAGCAGGCAGATCTGACCGAGCTGAGATTCCCTCAGTGCCTCTGTGGTCCGGTTACCTCTCTCCCTCTCCCTCTCCCTCCCTCCCTCTCTCTCTCTCTCTCTCTCGTCTCTCTCGTGCACCTGCTCAGCTGAGCCAATGACAGCCGTTTGCGTCCTCTTTGCCGCAGAGATAGCCTAGGCGTCGAGCTGCGCACCGCCACTTTCTCCACATTCACAGCGGGTGATTCTGACTAAGTTGTTAATTTCACAGAAAAAGGGCCCCGAGGTTTGGCACCAAGACTCTAATAGAGTAAATTAGCACTAACGAATGACTGACAAGTGACGAAGCCTTTTGGTCTGTGCGATCAGTTATTAGTCATTGCGTAACAAAGGAAATGACACTGTCGTCTTTAAACTGTGACCTATTTAGACTTTGGCAATCATTTTGGGATATTGCGAATGCCGTGAAGTCCAGTTATGCACCTTAAGAAACAAATGCAATGATCCAGAATGACTTGACTGCAATTTTACGATATATGTTTTAGTCATTTTTAGATAAACCACCAGTCAGTGTAGACACTGAAACACACACTCAATGTGGCTCATTTGGGGGATTTGATGCGCCGCTCAGCGCGCTCATGCAGTGTTGAGGAGGAGCAGTCTGCGCTTTGTCACACATGCACCCTGAGTGGCGCAGTCTGTAGAGTTGTCGGTATATTTCATTGCCAAAGACCCGCAGCTAGATGCACAGAGTCCCGGTGGATAAACGTTTTGTCCAAGGCGTCTGATGAGAGAAATATGTGTTGAGAGTTTGTGGTGAAAAAGGAAAACCTGATAAGTGCAGTCAAACGTTCTCTTTTCCACTTGCTAGTGAATTCATTAATTGTCTTCTTTTTTGGGCCAAAAAGAAAGACATTAGATCTGTCCTCATATTGTTGGAAATCCGTTTTGGCTCAATGAGAGGTTCAATGATTGGCAGAGCACGGCATAGTCTCAATCTGTCTCAGTCTCTTTTCTTTTGAACCGTGTTTTTGTGTGAAATGCAGCGTCTAACAGCGCACAGTTTATGTCTGGCTCACACAACACAATGGCATGAAAAGATCCGTCTCCGCGGCGTGCAGTCATATTTACGTTTTCACTGTGGTCGACGTTTAGGCAGACTTGGCCTGTTTGTTTTCCTTTCGCTGCCTTTTGTTTTCTTCTTGACAGCTTCCTCAGTTTGCTCTCTTGGCAGAGCTCTCGGATCCATAGAAACCCATTCATATTGTTCATTCGCTCTGCGCCGCACAAGAGATCAAAGCCAAGTACCGATTGGTCAAGAATTGTGCGGACAGAAATCTGATTGGCTGAGATTTAAAAAAAAAAACAAGCGACTACGAGTCATACAAATTGATATTTCTACTTACAGACAGGTGGAGGATGGAGGGATTATCCAGATTCATTACTTTAGTAAAACTGCAATACCACACTGTAAACATCCAAGTCCTGCACTGAAAATTTTACTTCAGTAAAAAGTAGGTTTAACAAAGTTAATGTATCAACAGTAAAAGTACTCAATCCAGACCAATGGCCTCTGTTGTTATGCTATATTATTATGTATTATATTATTTATTATTAGATAATAACAGATTATTATTTCTGATACTGCTGTAGTTGGTGGTGGTGAAACTAACTAACTAACTAACTAACTATGAAATACTGCCAGTTACGAGTTAGTTGAATCTGTAGCAGTACATCATATTCATCAGCTCATCATATGTTTTGTGTGAAAAAACTATAACTATAAACTATAGCTGCCAAATGTAGTGGAGTAAAAAGTACAATATTTACTCTCTGAAATGTAGTGGAATAAGTATAAAGTAAAAGTAGTATAAAATGGAAATAAAAAGTACCTCCAATATGTACAGTACTTGATGAAACGTACTTTCCATCACTGCTTATAGATGAAACATTAGCAAACATTTGGCTATTTGGCTAAAATTAAACTTTTCATGGGAGCAATTTTGCAGCCACTGTCATGTGCTATAACAATCATTGTGACTGATGACTGACGAGTGTTATTATCAGATGTTATTAGTAAATCTGTTTTGTACGACTCCTGAATGTAACTGTAATTAAACTGACTTTAGCTGTGGCTTCGATGCAGATTTCATAGGACAGAAAGTGACACGTTTTCACAGCTACCGCCCATACTGTCAGACCATGTAGCAGGCGAAAGTGAGTCAAAGTTTGAAATTAATCATAATCTTTTTATACCCTCAGCACTTATGCGGTAATCACAGAGTAATTAGACATGCTGAGTTGTAGGATTTCTTTCCTCTGCAGTGATCACTCACACACATACACATCCTGGAACAAGAATAGGAATCTGAAATCAAAGAAATGAGCATCTCTTTATTTACTGCGACCAGTACAGTGAATGATGGCACCAGTGAATTAAATCTGAACCCCCTCCAAATGTTGCCCCCCTGCTACATATATTTTCAATACCCATTATCATGCCAGAGCAGGAGGAAACAGCTTACCAACATGGCAAAAAAAGCAAACATTGACTTCCTTCAGAAACACTGGGAGAAGGCCTTGCACCAGTCAAACAACAGAGCGGGAAACCCTCCCCGTATGTTTCAATGGCATGTGTGTTTTTCATAAATATTTGATTTGTGAGATAGCTGCAGATATTTGTCTCCCAGTACGGGGTGGAAACATGCAAACCAGTTGTGAAATATTAATACATCCTCAGACAAACATGTGAGAATGGGACCTCGCTGATGCAAAAGATTGGCTTTGTTTATCCTGATAGCACAAATGCAACTTTTTTGTGAATAGGAAGACAATTCCTGTGTATTAGGGGGTTTTGTATGGTACGGAATAGCAGCTGACTTCAACTAACAGGAGAACAATTCACTGTTTGCAGTAAAGAAAAAAAACTATTAATAAAAGGACACATTTGTAAATACATCTAGTTAAATCTAGTTGGACATTTGTCAGTGTATGCATTGAGAAGAAACATCCCATTCTGCCCTCACAATAGGCTGAGCTTGTTTGTGTCACCCAGAGGTTAACAATGTAGGCTGGCTGATACTGTGTGTGTGTGTGTGTGTGTGTGTGTGTGTGTGTGTGTGTGTGTGTGCGTGCGTGCGTGCGTGCGTGCGTGCGTGTGTGTGTGTTGTAATATTTACATTGTTTGCTGGTTGTTGACATCAAAATTCAAGATAGAGTTGGCAAGCTTTTTACCTTGACAAATGTTTTTTCATTTTCTGTGTTTCAGATTGGTGCTATCAGTCCCAGTTCACCTGCGATCATCAGTGCAATAGTAAGCTTATTTAAATAAAAAAATTTTTAATAATGTTTGATTATAATAACTTTATTTATGTGGTACTTTTCAAAAGCAAATTACAAAGTGCTTCACATACTGTACATTGGACATGAAACCAACAGATGTAAAGGGCTATAAAATAAAGACAATTAAGATTAAAATAATGAGCAATTTAACAAATTAAATTTAAAAGAACTGATGCTGTGATAGCGCAGAATAAAACAATTTGAGAAAATCCTATTCTAAAATATTGTGCTTTTAAGGGAGATTTTAATGAAGATAAAGAGCCTGCCAGGTTTTCAGCCTTGACTTGGAAATCGTTAATAGGGACCTACCAGAGATCTCAGGCTGCACAGGCTCATATGGGGTTAGCAAGTCAGGAACCAATCCCATACGTACCTTACTGTAGGTAATCATTAAAATCTACTTTTAAACGTACAGACAACCAGTGTAGAGATGCTAAAATTGGAGTAATATGCAATCTTCTATTGGATCTTGTGAATAGTCTTGCCGATGCAACCAGCTTCTAAACCAGCTGATGTTTGGATAGGTTGTACTGACTCGGACCAGAATATAGAGAGTTACAGTAATGTCATTGGGATGTAATAAAAAAACATGGACTACAGTTTCAGAGAGCTTTGCAAATGAAAAAGATTGAATATTAGGGTTAGGGTTAGGACAACCAAGTTCACTTGTTAATCTGTAGTGTGAAGGAATGACTAACTGGAGAATCTGAACCTATGATAATACCTTTTGATTTATTGGAGTCTAACCAAAGGAAGTTCTGAGATAACATGTTTTTAACTGTTGCCTCTGACATGTAATTACAACACGGTCCTGTGAGTGTTGTGTATGTACTGGTTAAGCTGCAAATTAATTGCCCTTCTTGGGGTCAAAAAAAGGAAGAAAGGTAACATGTAGATGGAGAAGACCGAGGACACATCCCTGTGGTACACCATTAATGGAGGATTTACACCTATAGGCATCCAAAACATTACCCAATATAGATGCCTACCCAATGCTTAAGAAATTCAATTAAAACCAAGGGGAGCTAAAAGATCATTACGACGTGCTGTGACCCACTCTAAAACAGTCCAACTTGTTTAACTTGGGTGTTTTTCTTACTTTAGCACCAGACAAGTGGAACCTCGCCCACAGTGACTGTGGTGGAAAATACCAGTCGCCCATCAACATCGTCACCAGGAAGACTTTGAAAGATGAGCGATTGACTCCTTTTGAGTTCAACAACTATCAACAGATCTTCAGAGACACAATCAAGAACAACGGCCACTCAGGTGAGCATATTTTCCATTAAACATAAGATAGCCCTCAGTGCTGTGAAGCTGTTGTGTGACGTCTTTATGCTCGGCGTATGTCCACTACAGTTAAGGTTGGAGTTCCTCACCTCAGCACCATCTCAGGTGGAGGCCTCCCGACCACCTACAAGGCTGTGCAGTTCCACATGCACTGGGGCAAACACGGAGGGCCCGGCTCCGAACATACCATCGATGGAGAGCAGTATCCCATGGAGGTACCATAACCTTACTATACAACACACACATCCTGTCTTTAGTCAAGTTAATAACTGACGCTGTTAAAGGTTTGCTCACACATAACAGCTGGAAACTCAGGAGTGAAACAGACCCACAATTTGAACTATGATCAATGCAGATTTTCTCTAAAATTAAACTTTTCAAATTTGAATGTGAATATACTGTGAATTTAAAGGGCAAGGCTGGTGATAGTCTATATTTTATAAGACCAAAACTAACATTAGTGCATTATTCGTCCTTTCAATACTTCTTGACCTCACTACTCTGTCTGTGGCTCCCAGCCTCAAGCCCATTAATCTCTACTCAAGACATAAATCTTTAAAACAGGCCACAAATAGTTTTTTTTAAAGGCTCAATACTGTTCTGGATACTGTAGTTTTACAAACATTACCAACACAGTACGTGTTAGTGAGTATTTACGGCAGCTGGATGGTGTATGAAGGGTTGACTCAAAATAAACCACACTGGCCGTGTTCATCGTAGTTAAAGCAACCATGGAACTCCATGGCAAGGTGGATAACATATATCAGGCTTTGGATACACAGACTTGTTAGTAGGATCAATTTATTGTTAGCTTTGGTCTTTTCATGGAATTTGTTGACAATATGTAACATCATCAGACTTATCCTTTAAATGGTCAGAAATACTTATTTGGATTTCATTTTCTTTTTGTATGGCTACACCATTTAATTCTGTGACTAATTGGGGATTGTTACATTGGTTAGGAAAATGTTTTATTATTATTAATCAAGTCCTTTAAAGCACATTTTTGAAAGAAATGATTCACTTGAACTGATTTGTTAGGTGTTCTATTGTTAGAGCACGAAATGTAGGCCTACTCTACACATTTTTCTTGGTCCCATCTACAATAAGATTCTAAACCCACTGTAAAAAATGACTGTGAAAAAGTGGTAACATCTGTAATATTCTCTCAACAGCTGCACATCGTTCACATGAAGCACCATTACACTGATCTGACAACAGCTCTATCAGACCCAGAGGGAGTTGCAGTCCTTGGGTTCTTCTATGAGGTAACCATTTTGAATCCTGTATCGTTGAAATCAAACTGCTGTTACAGAACATACAGTACCTCATGTTGGACTGAAACAGTGCTAAAAGGTGTATATATTGTGTATATTTCCATTCTCAGAGGTCCAATAGTGCAAACCGAAAGTATGACCCCATCACCAACGCTCTGCGAAGCATCACAATTACAAGTAAGTACTACATGTAAGTTCAATATAAGCAACTAAAGACACGGCTGTACACTGGGTGTTGTTTCATCTGTGGCTTTTCTGTTTTCAGATAGCAATACTTCTCTGCCTTCCATCTCCCTGGCACAACTAATCCCAGCTGAGCAGAATCTGACCAGCTTTTACCGCTACAAGGGCTCTCTGACCACCCCAGGGTGCACTGAGGCTGTAATTTGGACTGTGTTTGAGAATACCATCCCTCTGAGCATGGATCAGGTTAGGATAAAATACCACAAATGTAAAGGAATGCAAGTGAATTTAGTTTTTACTTTAATACTGTTTTTGACTTTTGGTTATACGGTACATTTCTGACTTTCTATTAAAACCACAACCATTAAAACATTTGCCTGAACAATGGCAAGAAAAGCATTTAGAGTGAAAAAACAACAACCAGGAGACTGAATGCTGCTTCTCCCTGTTGAGTTCTGACTCTGGGGACAGAATGCAGAGCTGTCCCAGATGACCTAAGATGTGTGGATGGTTCATAATGTAGCAGCAGATTGTATTATGGCCCTTAACCGTTCAGTGCTTTATAAACCAACAGTAGTATTTTGAAATAAATTATTTTAGAGACAGGAAGCCAGTGTAAGGATTTCAGAACTGGAGTAATGTGATCCACTTATAGATTGTTTTAGGGAGACATGTAAAGACACCGTTACAGTAGTCTACTGAAGATAAAAGCATTGAGAAGTTTTTCCATATCCTGCTGAGACATACAGTAAGTCCTTTAACCCTTGCTATATTCTTTAGATGATGGTAGGCTGACTTTGTAATTGTCTTAATGTGGAATGGCTGTTGAAATTCAGGTCTGAGTCCACGACAACACCAAGATTTATTTATGTTCGTCTTTTGTTTTTAACATTGCCGATTGAAGCTGAGCACTGACTGTTAATCTTTCCTCTTTGGCTCCAAAAGCAACAATCTCAGTTTTGTCTTTGTTTAACTTAAGAAAGTTTCCAATTTTTGATTTGTAGATGTTAAACACAAGAGGCCCCAGAATGGAGCCTTGGGGAACTCCACACATCACGTTTGTTCGCTTAGATGTGTAATTACCTATAGACCCTGTTCTTTAAGTAGGATTCAAACCAGTTTAGTACTGTGCCAGAAAGTCCAACCCAGTTTTCCAATCGTTCTAGTAATATGTTGTGGTTGACCCTGTCAAATGCAGCACTTAGATCAAGTAATGCTAAGACTGATATGTTGCCACTGTCTGTATTTAAGTGGATGTCAATGAAGACTTTTACAAGAGCTGTCTCAGTGCTGTGGTATGGTCAAAAAACTGACTGGAAGGCATCAAAACAGTTGTTTAGTGACAAGATAAGGTTAAGTTGTTAAAAAGCTGCTTTTTCAATGATTTTACCTAAAAATGGAAGGTTTGATATTGGCCTATAATTGCTTATTAGTGACATCAGTCAAAAACTCATTGATGATCTCTTTACAGAAGCTGGAGTCTAACATTTATCCTCTGTTCCTCCAGCTGCGGGTGTTCTCTGACCTTCAGTTCCACGATGGAAAGCCGATGGTGGGGAACTTTAGGCCGGTCCAGCCCCTGAACGGTCGGCAGGTGTTCCGGTCGGGAGGCGCAGTGATCCTGGTCAGTTCCACCCTTCTCCTGGCCGCCATCGCCACGGCCTTGGGACTGTCCCAACCCAACTAGAGCGGGGCATCCTGTGCTGCACTGCGACATCCATGAACATAATAAGTTCCGTATCACTCCTCAGCTCAACCCTGGTTTGTAACCTCTTCATTGCATGGTTGCTAAGATCGACCAAGTCTTAGTGCAGACATGACTCATCTGGAGGTCCTCTCTTACAACACAAATGACAAAGGCGTTAGAGGAACACCTTACGAAAGGTGTTGTAAGTGTTCGATCAGCATTCATGCATGTGTAGTGAAGCAGTAAGTCTTATTTCAGCATTATGAATGTGCCATAAAGCTGGTTACCAAGCAGTCAAAGTGACAACGAAATTCAAACTCAACACCAGATCCCTTAGTCATGCCCTCATTTTTCACAGTGTCATCCTACTAGCACCAGCACACACTTTGGACCACATCCTCCTTGTCCAATGTCAGGTAAATTTAGTCTCTGCTTAATGTTATTGCGAGTTGCCAATGTCAGCCCCATGACCTGGCACGTTATGTGTTGTTCTCAATGGGGCATGGGAATGGCATGGAGCTATTAATAGCAGAACTGAGTCAAATGAACACGCTCCATTTCAAAGCCAGCGGTCAAAGGAGTCAGCAGTTTGGCTTTTCTTTCAAAGTCCAGGAGAACAGCGCGGCCGTCAGGTGAACCCCCACGCAGCCATTCAGTCAGCAGTTGGTTCAGGAAAGGGGGGAGGCTACTGACACCTGAGACAAAGATGAAGCTGCAGAGATGCTAATGCTAATAAAGGAAGTGACAGCCTGGTTTTAGAGGGAGGAGGAGAGCATCTGCAGCGTGCGGAGACAGCAACACTTTGGAGGATTAACCTGCATATTAAACGTCACTCATATTTTTCAAATATAATATATTTCAAACCAGCATCATTAGTTTTCATACATCTCAAACATTTGCATGAAACTGCATGTCTTGATGTTCTAGATGTGCATATTGAGCAACATGTTCATGGAGTGAAGCTGCGCACACAAAACTGTGCTTGCCAAATTCATACACACGCCTCAGGCACCCGTGAGGTTCAGTGAGCTTATCTTGAGAACATGTGACTGTGTTTATGGCTTGTATTACAGGGTCTAGGATGCACTGAATGTTATTGACTGTGAATTACACCCCACTAAGTTCGCATTCATTTATTCAGGAGGACTCGTTACGTATTCTAGTGAGAGATCTGTGCAATTTTCCAGCAAGATTTATTGAGATGATCGAGCAAGGAATCTGTATGTTTTCCATTGTTTCATATGGCATCAAGTTATATTTCTATGCTGTGTCATCGTACACATGTATTTATGTACTGAATGTGTATATTGATATGAGACGCACAGTTATTGTTATTTACATATTGCTATAAAGTTTATATATATATATATATAGTACTGAATGCAAACCCATATATGAAGGATCAAGTTGTTCATACGCAATCAAGTTTACTTATGATGTTATTATAATGTTATGAACTGTATGAGATTGTCTGGTTGTAATGCTTGAAAGTGTCATAAATAATATGGAGAATGTGTTCCAACTGAACAAAGGAATAAACTACTTACATGCCTTTTTAATGATCGTCTCATCTGCTTGCACGGGCACAATTCAAGCTATTTGAACCGTTGATCAAAACAGTATATAACAGAGTCAGTGTCAGCCCTGCCCCCGCATCTCTGCACTGTGGAAACTGATATTAGAATACACTCTGTTGGCTGTATTGTTTGTCTGTTAGCTCAGCCACATAGACAAGCTTCTCACTTTCCTGTCTAATTCCCCTTTTGTCTGTGGAGAGTCTGGGGGCGCTCACTGATATCAATCCGTTAATCCTTTTCTAATTGGCTTGTTCTTGATGTTATAGAGGCTGTTTTTGGCCAGATTTCATTTCACTTCACACACACACACACGCACTCACGCACGCACACACACACACACACACACACACACATACATACAGCTGAGTGGGAGATTGTTGTATCATACAGAGCTCACCAGAGCAGTAACACTAACACTTCTTACAAGCCTTTGAGGCAGATTGCAGGTGCTTTTTCAAACTTCACCTGTTTTCAAGATACTTTCAAGTTACCCCCCCATCATCAAGGAACCAAAAGGCTTATTGTGATGTACAGACTTACAAAGACAGCAGCCTCTCACAGAGACATGCATGAAGACGGAGACAGAGTATAGACAAAAGCTTGAATGAAAGCCTCCCGTTCATTCCCCTGCCCAGGCCTCTATTGCTTCTTCAGTTAAGCATCAGGAGGGCCTGGGGATCAAAGGGTGCATCCTTAATATCTGGCAGCGGTACCTTGGTGTTCTGTCTCTTAAATCTTCCCACAAATGCCCCATGTCCCTGGGGTCTCTGGGACAAAGGGCTCTATTCTCCCTGGGAGAAACTAGAGGCAGCCTCATATTGAAAGTGACCCTCCCTGAAGCACACACAGCAGCCCATCAGATATCCAGCTGCAGCTGAAGGTCACTGGGCCGCTCTTTGTCCATGAGGTCTAAAGAAAAACAAACAGTGTCACCTTTACTGCCTCTCTATGTGATGTCCGTACTTCCTGTATCTCACACAGTCTATTGATCGATGCTGCAATGTGTGTGTCTCTCCGCCAAGCTGTATCTATGGCCTAATCAACTTTGCTCTAATCCAATCGATACACCTGCTACCCTAGTTATTGTGCTGTCAGTGACATAACTCACAGAGGTGTCTGCCAGCTAGGTGCTCAGGATTTAAAGTTAGCCAGCTGTGGAGAATGACCTGGCAGGTAATGTAGCAGCAGCTAGCGACAACAGTCCTTGCTCGAGGAAGCAATCATAAAGGGCCAAACATTCATTTCCTCTTAAATTGAACTCAGAAGAGATAGCCTATGAGCAGAACGTTGCTTTGTCCTTTAGCACAATGGCTTTCATTCAAGGAGCATTGCAAGAAAACAGCAGGGGGACCATTAACTGCTAATATCTTTTTAGGAACCTACTTATCACAGCACAGACAATGTTACAGCCATTAGCATACATTTCCCATCAGTGGGGATAATATCCTGTCATTAATACACAGCGGCTGACATCAGTTTGCAACCAGCGCTGGGATAAATGCTGAGAAAGAATGTGAAGCAACTTAAAGCCTTTTGATCTCACAGAGCAGGACAATGAGTAAATCACTGGGTTTAAAAAGCCTTTTCAAAAACGTCATTCTTCCTTGGAACACTTGAGTTTCAATTGCAGGGGAGGTCAGAGTTTGTTGTGGTCAAAACCAACATAACAGTCCCACAGCGAGCTTTGGTGTCTTTGTCTACAAGCCTTGTTTTCATCCCGATCAGTGAGCTGGTCCTCTGAGGTGTTCGAGGCATCTGGTTGAGAGGCGATGGGATCAGGTGCTGCAGAGGCTGCTCACTGCTCCCAGTGTCGGGCCGATGAAAGCGGAGTCAGTAAAGCAGACAGACCTGGCTCTGAGGCCGGCCTGTGAGAATCAGATAAAGCGATAGGTTAACCACTGTAATCCCTTTTAGGAGCAGCAGCTTTGGGAAAGTGATCTGGATTAGTCTGGCCTACTGTGGACAGTAGTTCATGGAAAGATAAGGGAGGTGGGGGCACAGATATGGAAGAAAATCACCCAATTAAAAGCAGTCACCTCTACAGTCAGGGGGATTTCCATCAGTAATTGTACAATACAATATAATATCATATGCATAATAATTCCTCTTTGTGTTAATAGCTGTCTGTTGTCACTCAGCAAAGGAAATCTGGGAGATGCTAAAAAGACTAACTTTACAAACGACAACAAGTGCATGGGAAGGTAATGCTGAACGTGAAATTTTTCCGCAAAATGTTTTACAGTTTGGCAGACCGGGGTGGTGGTCCCCCTTTTCAAAAAGGGTACACACCCACTGGTCCCCCTTTTTGTATCATTGTCAATTACAGGGGTGTCACACTTCTCAGCCTCCCAGGTAAAGTCTACTCCAAGGTGCTGGAAAGGAGGGTTCGGCCGATAGTCGAACCTCAGATTGAAGAGGAACAATGTGGATTCCGTCCTGGTCATGGAACAATGGACCAGATCTTTACTCTCGCAAGGATCCTGGAGGGAGCCTGGGAGTATGCCCAACCGGTCTACGTGTGTTTCGTGGATTTGGAGAAGGCGTATGACCGGGTACCCTGGGAGATACTGTGGGAGGTGCTGCGGGAGTATGGGGTGAGGGGGTCCCTTCTCAGGGCCATCCAATCTCTGTACAACCAAAGCGAGAGCTGTGTCCGGGTTCTCGGCAGTAAGTCGGACTCGTTTCAGGTGAGGGTTGGCCTCCGCCAGGGCTGCGCTTTGTCACCAATCCTGTTTGTAATATTTATGGACAGGATATCGAGGCGTAGTCGGGGTGGAGAGGGGTTGCAGTTCGGTGGGCTGGGGATCTCATCGCTGCTTTTTGCGGATGATGTGGTCCTGATGGCATCGTCGGCCTGTGACCTTCAGCACTCACTGGATCGGTTCGCAGCCGAGTGTGAAGCGGCTGGGATGAGGATCAGCACCTCTAAATCTGAGGCCATGGTTCTCAGCAGGAAACCGATGGAGTGCCTTCTCCAGGTAGGGAATGAGTCCTTACCCCAAGTGAAGGAGTTCAAGTACCTTGGTGTCTTGTTCGCGAGTGGGGGGACAATGGAGCGGGAGATTGGTCGGAGAATCGGCGCAGCGAGTGCGGTATTACATTCAATTTATCGCACCGTTGTGACGAAAAGAGAGCTGAGCCAGAAGGCAAAGCTCTCGATCTACCGGTCAGTTTTCGTTCCTACCCTCACCTATGGTCATGAAGGCTGGGTCATGACCGAAAGAACGAGATCCAGGGTACAAGCGGCCGAAATGGGTTTCCTCAGGAGGGTGGCTGGCGTCTCCCGTAGAGATAGGGTAAGAAGCTCAGTCATCCGTGAGGAGCTCGGAGTAGAGCCGCTGCTCCTTCGCGTCGAAAGGAGCCAGTTGAGGTGGTTTGGGCATCTGGTAAGGATGCCCCCTGGGCGCCTCCCTAGGGAGGTGTTCCAGGCACATCCAGCTGGGAGGAGGCCTCGGGGAAGACCCAGGACTAGGTGGAGGGATTATATCTCCAACCTGGCCTGGGAACGCCTCGGGATCCCCCAGTCGGAGCTGGTTAATGTGGCTCGGGAAAGGGAAGTGTGGGGTCCCCTGCTGGAGCTGCTCCCCCCGCGACCCGACACCGGATAAGCGGACGAAGATGGATGGATGGATGGATGTTTTACAGTGACACGTTTACATGTACACTTATATTTCACTATTATTACGAAAATGACAATATTCCAAGTTCCAGGTAATTTATTGTTGTTTTTCGGACATGTCTACAGTGCATTCAGAATATGCGTCTAGATTGGGGTAATTTCTTTTTGAGTTTCTTGTCTGTTTATGGTCAGCACTGTGCGTTGTACACAAACCAACTACCCAACAGTTTGCATGGCTAGAGTAAAATGCATGCCAGAAAGAAAAAGCCCACATTTCTGGTCGGAAGGAGAAACATGCCTACTTTTTAACATTGAGACATTAAAAATGTGAACCTATCCTTTAAGTTGACGTGATGTTCATTGAAGAGGTTTTCTCAGCTTCATACACCTGGAAATAAACTGGAAGGAACAATATTTTTGTCAGTAGAGACAAGTGGAAAAGCACCTTCTATTCTACAATTGTAATTTTATTGCTGGTGCTGTTTGGAGCATTGGTAACCCTTGTGCCACCGTACAACCAAATGAAGTGTGTTGAAAGCAAGTCATAAAAAGTCATAGTATAGTATGTCGAAAAAAGTGATGGAAAAAGTAATAGTATAGCATGTCAAAAAAAGTCAAAAATCGTCATAGTATAGTATGTTGAAAAAAGTCATAAAAAGTAATAGTGTAGTATGTTGAAAAAAATCAGAAAAAAGTCATAGTATAGTATGTTGAAAAAAGTCAAAAATCGTCATAGTATAGTATGTTGAAAAAAGTCATAAAAAGTAATAGTGTAGTATGTCGAAAAAAATCAGAAAAAAGTCATGGTATAGTATGTCAAAAAAAGTCGAAAAATGTCACAGTATAGAATGTCACAAAAAGTCATAAAAAAAGCCATAGTTTAGTATGTCGAAAGTTGTCATAATACAGTATATCGAAAAAAGTCAAAAATCGCCATAGTAGTAAGTCGAATAAAGTCATAAAAAGTCATAGTATAGCATGTCGAAAAAAGTATGTATGTCAAAAGAAGTCATAGTATAGTATGTCGAAAAAAGTCATAGTATAGTATGTTGAAAAAAGAAAAAAAAAAGTCAATGTATAGTATGTCAATAAAAGTCTGAAGAACATGCAAACTCCAGAGCCTGGACTGGGGATCGAACCAGAGGAAGAGTCTGCTGTGCCTACTTGCTGGTGCTGTTTGGAGCATTGGTAACCCCTGCGCCACGGTAAACCAAAATGAGTTGTGTTGAAAACAGTCATAACACAGTCATAATATAGTATGTCCAATATTGTCATAGTATAAGATGTCGATAAAAGTCATGAAAGTCATAGGATAGTATGTTGAAAAAAGTGATGAAAAAGTCATAGTATAGCATGTCGAAAATTGTCATAGCATAGTATGTCGAAAAAAGTCAAAAATCATCATAATATAGTATGTCGCAAAAAGTGATGAAAAAGTCCCAGTATAGCATGTCGAAAAAAATCGAAAACTGTCATAGTATAGTATGTCGAAAAAAGTTATAGGTAAGTCAAAAATCATCATAGTATAGTATGTCGAAAAAAGCCATAGTATAGTCATAGTGTTGTGTGTCAAAAAAAGTGATGAAGAAGTCATAGTATTGTGTGTCAAAAAAAGTGATGAAAAAGTCAATATATAGTATGTCAATAAAAGACTGGAAGAACATGCAAACTCCACAGCCTGGATTGGGGATCAAACCAGAGGAAGAGTCTTCTGTGCCTACTTGCTGGTGCTGTTTGGAGCATTGGTAACCTCTGAGCCACAGTACACCCAAATAAAACAGTTGAAAACAGTCATAACGCAGTCATAGTATAGTATGTCGAACAAGTCATAAAAAATCATAGTATAGCATGTTGAAAAAGGTAATGATAAAGTCATAGTATAGCATGTCGAAAAAAGTTGAAAACTGTCACAGTATAGTATGTCAAAACAAGTCATAAAAAGTAAAAGTATAGTATGTCGAAAGTTCTCATAGTATAGTATGTCGAAAAAAGTCATAAAAAGTCATAGTATAGTTAGTTGAAAAAGTCAAAAATCGTCATAGTATAGTATGTCGAAAAAAGTCATAGTATAGCATGTCGAAAAAAGTGAAAAATCGCCATAGCATAGTATGTCGAAAAAAGTCATAAAAAGTCTTAGTATAGTATGTAGAAAAAAACTGTTGAGAACATGCAAACTCTACAGCCTGGACTGGGGATCGAACAAGAGGAAGAGTCTTCTGTGGCTACTTGCAG
The DNA here is from genome assembly GCF_008315115.2 of Sander lucioperca. Lineage (NCBI taxonomy): Eukaryota > Metazoa > Chordata > Actinopteri > Perciformes > Percidae > Sander > Sander lucioperca. The sequence continues at coordinate 7,098,720 of NC_050185.1, forward strand.
ATGCTGTTTGGAGCATTGGTAACCACTGAGCCACAGTACACCCAAATGAAGCACTTGAAAACAGTGATAAAACAGTCATAATATCGTATATCCAATATTGTCATAGTATAAGATGTCGATAAAAGTCATGAACGTCATAGCATAGTATGTCGAAAAAAGTGACGAAAAAGTAATTAAAAAGTCATAGTGTAGAATGTCGAAAATTATCATAGTATAGCATGTTGAAAAATGTCATAAAAAAGTCATAGTATAATATGTCGAAAAAATAAATAAAAAGTCATAGTATAGTATTCGAAAAAAGTGATGAAAAAGTCATAGTATAGCATGTTGAAAAAAGTCGAAAACTGTCATGTATAATATGTTGAAAAAAGTCGAAAAAAATCATAGTATAGTACGTCGAACAAAGTCATAAAAAAGTCATAGTATAACATTCGTCAATAGTATAGTATGTTGAAAAAAGTCATAAAAAGTCATAGTATAGTATGTTGAAAAAAGTCAAAAATCGTCATAGTATAGTATGTTGAAAAAAGTCATAAAAAGTAATAGTGTAGTATGTCGAAAAAAATCAGAAAAAAGTCATGGTATAGTATGTCAAAAAAAGTCGAAAAATGTCACAGTATAGAATGTCACAAAAAGTCATAAAAAAAGCCATAGTTTAGTATGTCGAAAAGAGTCGAAAACTGTCATAGTATAGTATGTCAAAAAAGGTCATAAAATGTCATAGTATAGTATGTCGAAAAAAGTTAAAAATCGTCATAATATAGCATGTCGAAAAAAGTCAAAAAATGTTATAGTATGGTAAGTCGAAAAAAGTCAAAAATCGTCATAGTATAGTATATCGAAAAAAAGTCATAAAAAGTCATAGTATGGTATGTAGAAAGTTGTCATAGTATAGTATGTCAAAAAAAGTCAAAAATCGTCATAATATAGCATGTCGAAAAAAGTCAAAAATCGTCATAGTATAGTATATCGAAATAAAATCATAAAAAGTCATAGTATGTCGAAAAAAGGGTTGAGAACATGCAAACTCCACAACTGGACTGGGGATTGAACCAGAGGAAGAGTCTTCTGTGCCTAATTGCTGGTGTTGTTTGGAGCATTGGTAACCCCTGCGCCAGGGTACACCCAAATCAAACAGTTGAAAACGGTGATAAAACAATCATAATATAGTATGTCCAAAATTGTCATAGTATAAGATGTCGATAAAAGTCATGAAAGTCATAGTATAGTATGTCGAAAAAAGTTATGAAAAAGTCATAGTATAGCATGTCGAAAAGAGTCGAAAACTGTCATAGTATAGTATGTTGAATAAAGTCATAAAAAAGTCATAGTATAGTATGTAGAAAGTTGTCATAGTATAGTATGTCGAAAAAAGTCAAAAATCGTCATAGTATAGCATGTCAAAAAAAGTCAAAAAATGTTATAGCATGGTATGTCGAAAAAACTCAACAATCGTCATAGTATAGTATATAAAAAAAAAGTCATAAAAAGTCATAGTATAGTATGTCGAGAAAAGTCATAAAAAAGTCATAGTATAGTATGTCAAAAAAAGTCAAAAATTGGCACAGTATAGTATGTCGGAATAAGTGACAAAAAAGTCATAGTATAGCATGTTGAAAAAAGAAATTAAAAAGTCATAGTGTAGAATGTCGCAAATTGTCATAGTATTTTATGTCAAAAACAGTGATAAAGAAGTTATAGTATTGTGTGTCGAAAAAAGTGATGAAAAAGTCAATGTATGTGATGTATGTATGTCAATAAAAGTCTGGAAGAACATGCAAACTCTACAGCCTGGACTGGGGATCAAACCAGAGGAAGAGTCTGCTGTGCCTACTTGCGGGTGCTGTTTGGAGCATTGGTAACCCCTGAGCCACACTACACCCAAAAAGCTTGTGTTGAAAACAATCATAACACAGTCATAATATAGTATGTTCAAAATTGTCATAGTGTAAGATGTCGATAAACGTCATGAAAGTCATAGCATAATATTTCGAAAAAAGTGATGAAAAAGTCATAGTATAGCATGTCTAAAATTGTCATAGTATAGCATGTTGAAAAAAGTCAAAAATCGTCATAGTATAGTATGTCGAAAAAAGTCATAAAAAGTCATAGTATAGTTGTCGAAAATAGTCGAAAACTGTCATAGTACAGTATGTCAAAAAAGGTCATAAAATGTCATAGTATAGTATGTCGAAAAAAGGATTGAGAACATGCAAACTCCACAACTGGACTGGGGTTCTAACCAGAGGAAGAGTCTGCTGTGCCTACTTGCTGGTGCTGTTTGGAGCATTGGTAACCCCTGTGCCAGGGTACACTCAAATAAAACAGTTGAAAACAGTGATAAAACAATCATAATATAGTATGTCGACAATTGTCATAGAATAAGATGTTGATAAAAGTCATGAAAGTCATAGCATAGTCTGTCAAAAAAAGTGATGAAGAAGTCATAGTATTGTGTGTCGAAAAAAGTGATGAAAAAGTCAATGTATAGTATGTCAATAAAAGTCTGGAAAAACATATAAACTCCACAGCCTGGACTGGGGATCGAACCACAGGAAGAGTCTGCTGTGCCTACTTGCTGGTGCTGTTTGGAGCATTGGTAACCTCTACACCACAGTACAACCAAAAGAATTGTTTTGAAAACGTCATAACGCAGTCATAATATAGTATATCCAAAATTGTCATAGTATAAGATGTTGATAAAAGTCATGAAAGTCATAGCATAGTATGTGGAAAAAAGTCATAAAAAGTCATAGTATAGTATGTTGAAAAGAGTGTTGAGAACATGCAAACACCACAACCTGGACTGGGGATCGAACCAGAGGAAGAGTCTTCTGTGCCTACTTGCTGGTGCTGTGTGGAGCATTGGTAACCCCTGCGCCACAGTACACCTAAATGAACTGTGTTGAAAACAGTCATAATACAGTCACAATATAGTATGTCCAAAACTGTCATAGTATAAAGATGTCGATAAAAGTCATGAAAGTCATAGCATAATATTTTGAAAAAAGTGATGAAAAAGGCATAGTATAGTATGTCGAAAAAAAGTGACGAAAAAGTCATAGTATAGCAAGTCGAAAAAAGTCAAAAATCGTCATATTATAGTTTGTCGAAAAAAGTCAAAAATCGTCATAGTATAGTATGTCGAAAAAGTCATGAAAAGTCACAGTATAGTATGTCGAAAAAAGTGATGAGAACATGCAAGAGGAAGAGTCTTCTGTGCCTAATTGCTGGTGCTGTTTGGAGCATTGGTAACCCCTGCGCCACGGTACACCCAAATAAAACAGTTGAAAACAGTGATAAAACAGTCATAGTATAGTATGTCGAAAAAAGACAAAAACTGTCATAATATAGTATGTGAAAAAAAGTCATAACATAGTCATAGTATAGTATGTCGAAAGTTGTCATAGTATAGCATGTCAAAAAAAGTGATGAAAGAGTCATAGTATAGTGTGTCAAAAAAAGTCATAAAAAAGTCATAGTATAGTATGTCTAAAAAAGTGATGAAAGAGTCATAGTATATATGTCGAAAAAAAGTCATAGTATAGTGTTGAAAGTTGTCATAGTATAGTATGTTGAAAAAAGTCATTAAAAAGTCATAGCATAATATGTCGAAAAAAGAAATACAAAGTCATAGTATAGTATGTAGAAAATGTCATAGTATATTATGTCGAAAAAAATCATAAAAAGTCATAGTATAGTATGTCGAAAAAAGTGATGGAAAAGTCATAGTATAACATGTCAAAAAAAGTCAAAAACTGTCATAGTATAGTATGTGAAAAAAAGTCATAACATAGTCATAGTATAGTATGTCGAAAAAAGACAAAAACTGTCATAATATAGTATGTGAAAAAAAGTCATAACATAGTCATAGTATAGTATGTCGAAAGTTGTCATAGTATAGCATGTCAAAAAAAGTGATGAAAGAGTCATAGTATAGTGTGTCAAAAAAAGTCATAAAAAAGTCATAGTATAGTATGTCTAAAAAAGTGATGAAAGAGTCATAGTATATATGTCGAAAAAAAGTCATAGTATAGTGTTGAAAGTTGTCATAGTATAGTATGTTGAAAAAAGTCATTAAAAAGTCATAGCATAATATGTCGAAAAAAGAAATACAAAGTCATAGTATAGTATGTAGAAAATGTCATAGTATATTATGTCGAAAAAAATCATAAAAAGTCATAGTATAGTATGTCGAAAAAAGTGATGGAAAAGTCATAGTATAACATGTCAAAAAAAGTCAAAAACTGTCATAGTATAGTATGTCAGAAAAAGTCATAAAATAGTCATAATATATTATGTCGAAAGTTGTCATAGTATAGTATGTCGAAAAAAGTTAAAAATCATCATAGTATAATATGTCGAAAAAAGAAATAAAAAGTCATAGTATAGTATGTCTAAAAAAGTCCTAGTATAGTATGTCAAAAAAAGTCCTAGTATAGTATATCGAAAAAAAATTACAAAATGTCATAGCATAGTATGTCGCAAATTGTCATAGTATTGTATGTCAAAAAAAGTGATGAAGAAGTCATAGTATTGTGTGTCGAAAAAAGTGATGAAAAAGTCAATGTATAGTATGTCAATAAAAGTCTAGAAGAACATATAAACTCCACAGTCTGGACTGGGGATCAAACCAGAGGAAGAGTCTACTGTGCCTACTTTCTGGTACTGTTTGGAGCATTGGTAACCCCTGCGCCACAGTACACCCAAATGAATTGTGTTGAAAACAATCATAACACAGTCATAATATAGTATGTTCAAAATTGTCATAGTGTAAGCTGTCGATAAAAGTCATGAAAGTCATAGCATAATATTTCAAAAAAAGTGATGAAAAAGTCATAGTATAGCATGTCGAAAAAAGTCATAAAAAGTCATAGTATAGTATGTCGAAAATTGTCATGGTATAGCATGTTGAAAAAAGTCATAAAAAAGTCATAGTATAGTATGTTGAAAAATGTCTTAAAAAAGTCATAGTATAATATGTCGAAAAAAGAAATAAAAAGTCATAGTATAGTATTCGAAAAAAGTGATGAAAAAGTCATAGTATAGCATGTTGAAAAGAGTGTTGAGAACATGCAAACACCACAACCTGGACTGGGGATTGAACCAGAGGAAGAGTCTTCTGTGCCTACTTGCTGGTGCTGTGTGGAGCATTGGTAACCCCTGCGCCACAGTACACCTAAATGATTTGTGTTGAAAACAGTCATAATACAGTCACAATATAGTATGTCCAAAATTGTCATAGTATAAAGATGTCGATAAAAGTCATGAAAGTCATAGCATAATATTTTGAAAAAAGTGATGAAAAAGGCATAGTATAGTATGTCGAAAAAAAGTGACGAAAAAGTCATAGTATAGCAAGTCGAAAAAAGTCAAAAATCGTCATATTATAGTTTGTCGAAAAAAGTCAAAAATCGTCATAGTATAGTATGTCGAAAAAGTCATGAAAAGTCACAGTATAGTATGTCGAAAAAAGTGATGAGAACATGCAAGAGGAAGAGTCTTCTGTGCCTAATTGCTGGTGCTGTTTGAAGCATTGGTAACCCCTGCGTCACGGTACACCCAAATAAAACAGTTGAAAACAGTGATAAAACAGTCATAGTATAGTATGTCGAAAAAAGACAAAAACTGTCATAATATAGTATGTGAAAAAAAGTCATAACATAGTCATAGTATAGTATGTCGAAAGTTGTCATAGTATAGCATGTCAAAAAAAGTGATGAAAGAGTCATAGTATAGTGTGTCAAAAAAAGTCATAAAAAAGTCATAGTATAGTATGTCTAAAAAAGTGATGAAAGAGTCATAGTATATATGTCGAAAAAAAGTCATAGTATAGTGTTGAAAGTTGTCATAGTATAGTATGTTGAAAAAAGTCATTAAAAAGTCATAGTATAATATGTCGAAAAAAGAAATACAAAGTCATAGTATAGTATGTAGAAAATGTCATAGTATATTATGTCGAAAAAAATCATAAAAAGTCATAGTATAGTATGTCGAAAAAAGTGATGGAAAAGTCATAGTATAACATGTCGAAAAAAGTCAAAAACTGTCATAGTATAGTATGTCAGAAAAAGTCATAAAATAGTCATAATATATTATGTCGAAAGTTGTCATAGTATAGTATGTCGAAAAAAGTTAAAAATCATCATAGTATAATATGTCGAAAAAAGAAATAAAAAGTCATAGTATAGTATGTCTAAAAAAGTCCTAGTATAGTATGTCAAAAAAAGTCCTAGTATAGTATATCGAAAAAAAATTACAAAATGTCATAGCATAGTATGTCGCAAATTGTCATAGTATTGTATGTCAAAAAAAGTGATGAAGAAGTCATAGTATTGTGTGTCGAAAAAAGTGATGAAAAAGTCAATGTATAGTATGTCAATAAAAGTCTAGAAGAACATATAAACTCCACAGTCTGGACTGGGGATCAAACCAGAGGAAGAGTCTACTGTGCCTACTTTCTGGTACTGTTTGGAGCATTGGTAACCCCTGCGCCACAGTACACCCAAATGAATTGTGTTGAAAACAATCATAACACAGTCACAATATAGTATGTTCAAAATTGTCATAGTGTAAGCTGTCGATAAAAGTCATGAAAGTCATAGCATAATATTTCAAAAAAAGTGATGAAAAAGTCATAGTATAATATGTCGAAAAAAGAAATAAAAAGTCATAGTATAGTATTCGAAAAAAGTGATGAAAAAGTCATAGTATAGCATGTCGAAAAAAGTTGAAAACTGTTGCAGTATAGTATGTTGAAAAAAGTCATAAAAAGTCATAGTATAGAATGTTGAAAAAAGACAAAAAAAAGCATAGTATAGTATGTCAAAAAAAGTCATAAAAAAGTCATAGTATAGCATGTCGAAGAAAGTCGAAACCTGTCATAGTATAGTATGTCAAAAAAAGTCATAAAATGTCATAGTATAGTATGTTGAAAGTTGTCATAGTATAGTATGTCGAAAAAAGCCAAAAATCGTCATAGTATAGTAAGTCGAAAAAAGTAAAAAATGGTCATAGTATAGTATATCGAAAAAAGTCATAAAAAGTCATAGTATAGTATGTCGAAAAAAGGGTTGAGAACATGCAAACTCCACAACTGGACTGGGGATCGAACCAAAGGAAGAGTCTGCAGTGCCTACTTGCTGGTGTTGTTTGGAGCATTGGTAACCCCTGCGCAACGGTACACCCAAATAAAACCGTTGAAAACAGTGATAAAACAATCATAATATAGTATGTCCAAAATTGTCATAGTATAAGATGTCGATAAATGTCATGAAAGTCATAGCATAGTATGTCGAAAAAAGTTATGAAAAAGTCATAGTATAGCATATCGAAAATTGTCATAGTATAGCATATTGAAAAATGTCATAAAAAAGTCATACTATAGAATGTCACAAAAAGTGATGAAAAAGTCATAGTATAGCATGTCAAAAAAAGTCATTAAAGTCATAGTGTACTATGTCGAAAAAAGTCAAAAAATTCATAGTATAGTATGTCGCAAATATTAAAATATTGTATGTCAAAAAAAGTGATGAAGAAGTCATAGTATTGTGTGTCGAAAAAAGTGATGAAAAAGTCAATGTATAGTATGTCAATAAAAGTCTGGAAAAACATAAACTCCAGAGCCTGGACTGGGGATCAAACCAGAGGAAGAGTCTGCTGTGCCTACTTGCTGGTGCTGTTTGGAGCATTGGTAACCTCTACACCACAGTACAACCGAGAGAATTGTGTTGAAAAAGTCATAACACAGTCATAATATAGTATATCCAAAATTGTCATAGTATAAGATGTCGATAAAAGTCATGAAAGTCATAGCATAGTATGTGGAAAAAAGTCATAAAAAGTCATAGTATAGTATGTCGAAAAAAGTGTTGAGAACATGCAAACACCACAACCTGGACTGGGGATCGAACCAGAGAAAGAGTCTGCTGTGCCTACTTGCTGGTGCTGTTTGGAGCATTGGTAACCCCTGCGCCACAGTACACCCAAATGAATTGTGTTGAAAACAGTCATAATACAGTCACAATATAGTATGTCCAAAATTATCATAGTATAAAGATGTCGATAAAAGTCATGAAAGTCATAGCATAATATTTTGAAAAAAGTGATGAAAAAGGCATAGTATAGTATGTCGAAAAAAGTGACGAAAAGGTCATAGTATAGCAAGTCGAAAAAAGTCAAAAATCGTCATATTATAGTTTGTCGAAAAAAGACAAAAACTGTCATAATATAGTATGTGAAAAAAAGTCATAACATTGTCATAGTATAGTATGTCGAAAGTTGTCATTGTATAGTAAGTTGAAAAAAGTCAAAAATCGTCATAGTATTGCATGTCGAGAAAAGTCAAAAAATGTCATAGTATAGCATGTCGAAAAAATTCAAAAACTATCATAATATACTACGTCAAAAAAATTTATAAAATAGTCATAGCATAGTATGTCGAAAGTTGTCATAGTATAGTATGTCGAAAAAAGTCAAAAATCGCCATAGTATAGCTTATCAAAAAAGTCAAAAATCGTCATAGTATAGCTTATCAAAAAAAGTCAAAAAATGAACATGCAAACTCCACAACTGGACTGGGGTTTGAACCAAAGGAAGAGTCTGCAGTGCCTACTTGCTGGTGTTGTTTGGAGCATTGGTAACCCCTGCGCAACGGTACACCCAAATAAAACAGTTGAAAACAGTGATAAAACAATCATAATATAGTATGTCCAAAATTGTCATAGTATAAGATGTCGATAAATGTCATGAAAGTCATAGCATAGTATGTCGAAAAAAGTTATGAAAAAGTCATAGTATAGCATATCGAAAATTGTCATAGTATAGCATATTGAAAAATGTCATAAAAAAGTCATACTATAGAATGTCACAAAAAGTGATGAAAAAGTCATAGTATAGCATGTCAAAAAAAGTCATTAAAGTCATAGTGTACTATGTCGAAAAAAGTCAAAAAATTCATAGTATAGTATGTCGCAAATATTAAAATATTGTATGTCAAAAAAAGTGATGAAGAAGTCATAGTATTGTGTGTCGAAAAAAGTGATGAAAAAGTCAATGTATAGTATGTCAATAAAAGTCTGAAAGAACATGCAAACTCCACAACCTGGATTTGGGATCGAACCAGAGGAAGAGTCTTCTGTGCTTACTTGCTGGTGTTGTGTGGAGCATTGGTAACCCCTGAGCCACACTACACCCAAATGAATTGTGTTGAAAACAGTCATTTCACAGTCATAGTATAGCCTGTCGAAAATTGTCATAGTATATCATGTTGAAAAAAGTCATAAAAAGTCATAGTATAGTATGTTGAAAAATGTCATAAAAAAGTCAAAGTATAATATTTTGAACAAAGAAATAAAAAGTCATAGTATAGTATTCGAAAAAAGTGATGAAAAAGTCATAGTATAGCATGTCGAAAAAAGACAAAAATCGTCATAGTATATAGTATGTTGAAAAAAGTCATAAAAAGTCATAGTATAGTATGTCGAAAAAATTCAATTCAATTCAATTTTATTTATAGTACCAAATTATAACAAGAGTTATCTTAAGACACTTTACAGATAGAGTAGGTCCAGACCACACTCTATAATTTACAAAGACCCAACAATTCCAGTAATTCCCCAAGAGCAAGCGACAGTGGCGAGGAAAAACTCCCTATTAGGAAGAAACCTCGGGTGGTGAGGAAAACTTCCTTTTAGGCAGAAACCTCGGACAGACCCAGACTCTTGGTGGGCTGTGTCTGACGGTGCCGGTTGGGGGTGTGATGAACAGTGGCAATTATAGTCACAATAAAGATAATTGAGCTATGACTAGAAATAATAGTTGTAGTAGTTCATAGTGTGGTTGGGGTTAAGTGCCTTGCTCAAGGGAACCTCAGTGGTGGTAAGAAGGGAGGGACAAGCACCGCTTAGTAGTAGTAGTCATAGTATAGTATGTCGAAAAAAATCATAAAATATTCATAGTATAGTATGTCGATAAAAGTCATAAAAGTCATACTATTGTATGTTAAAATAAGTGATGAAGAAGTCATAGTATAGTATGTCGAAAAAAGTATTAAAAAGTCAATGTATAGAATGTTAAAGAAAGTCTGGAAGAACATGCAAACTCCACAGCCTGGACTGGGGATAGCATGTCGAAAAAAGTCATAAAAGTCATAGAATAATATGTTGAAAAAAGTCAGAAAAAGTCATAGTATTGTATGTCGAAAAAGAGAAACCAGCTATTAGCTGGTGCTGTTTGGAGCATTGATAACCCCTGCGCCACCGTACACCTAAATGGAGTGTGTTGAAAACAGTCACACGATAGTATGTCAAAAAATGTCATAGCATGTCAAAAAAAGTCCTAAAAAAGTATAGTATGTCAAAAAAAGTCATAGTATAGCAAGTGGAAAAAGTCATAAAAAGTCATAGTAGAAAATGGCGAAAAAAATAGTAAGTATAGTATGTCGAAAATTGTCATAGTATAGGATGTCGAAAGCAGTCATGAAGAAGTCATAGTATAGTATGTCGAAAAAGTAATAAAAAGTCAATGTATATTAAGTCAAAGAAAGTCTGGAAGAGCATGCTAACCACTGATCCACCATTCCACCAATGAAGTAAAAAAAACAGTCAAAACATAGACACACAAATGTCCTTAAAGAGCTGAACATTTTGATATTCGAATGATTTTTGTAGCTGAAAGTATGTAGAAGTAGTAGGCGACCAAATTTGTACGGAAGAATCGGATCCTGTGAATGCTGCTGAATCAACATTCAACTGACGTGGCAGTGTGACCTCCAGTTCTTGTGTCATCTGTGGTTTAAGGATAGCAGTTCATGTGTACATATTGATAGGATGGTACCACACAAAAGAAATAAGTCTAGGTTTCTATGTTACACTCTGCCCATAGACCTATGACATAAGTGTTGGCATTGTCTGAGAGTCATAGCAAAGATATGATAAGTTTACCTCAAGTAAATTTGCTCCCAAGGCCAAACGCAGTAAAATAAACAGGAGAAACTGTTGAATATCTGCTCTCTGGGAGTTTGCAGGGAAATAAATCAAAATATGTGCACAAAGTTAACTGCAAGGAAGCTTATACGATTGCACTTTTGTTTTAGAAGTGGCACTCCATGGTGACCTGAGTGCAGACTTGGAATGAGGTGGCGTCAATCAACAGGAAGAAGGTTCAGGCTGGGGTGAAAAATGGTCCCTTCTAACAGAAAAATGGTGCCTTAGGTAGTGCTCACAAAGACACAAGCAGCTCACCCCTCTTCCAACAGACTACAATATATTACATTATACATACTATTTCCTCTTTGTATCTATCTTTTGTCACTCAGCAAGGAAACAGTCTGGAGAGATGATGAAAAGATTAACTTTGAAAACTACAACAAGCGCTTGAGAAGGCTGATCTAGAAAAGAAAAAAATTCCATTAAGTTTAACAGTGATGTTTATATGCACACTTATATTGCACTATTATTTTTATTTATATGTTTACCTCAAGTAAATTTGCTCCCAAGGCCAAACGCAGTAAAATAAACAGGAGAAACTGTTGAATATCTGCCCTCTGAGATTGCAGGGAAATAAATCAAAATACTGTATATGCAAGAAGTAAACTGCGAGGAAGCTGATATGATTGTGCTTTTGTTGTGAAAGTGACACTCCATCGTTATCTGAGTGCAGAATTGGACCGAGGTGGCATCAATCAACAGGAAGAAGGCTCAGGCTGGGGTGAAAGACGGTCCCCTTCTAACAGAAACAAAGGTGCCTTAAGTACCAGCGCTCACAAAGAGCCGGAGGCAAACACGGTGAAGTCGTTCTATTTTTGACAACAATGTTATTTGGCTGCATTGTTCTCTGGGCACAGGCCAGTGCAGGGGGTGAAGGGTCTTGTACAAAAGAGAAAACTGATGTGAAGCTTTAGGTTTACCCTACATTCTCAGCCGAACCAGATTTATGGCTGGTTTTTGTGAAGAACTGCTGAGGAATCAGAAATGTGATCATGTACTGATCATTAGCGTTAATACAGTATATTCCCAATAACCATATCCATATTTCCTTCGACATTTCTTTGTTAATTCTTGGAGAGTTAATGGGATAGAAAAAAGGAATGGGATAAAACATGTGTCAAAGGCCACAGAAATCCTGCCAACTTAGGCTCTGCAGGACACAGTGCGCGCTTACACATCCTGTCCAAAGATTACACTTACTGTAGCAATTAGTTGCCAATCCAAATTCCTAAATGCTCACATCAGGATGTGATTATGCACACGTTGTATTATGCACCTATGACTGTAAATAAAATCCATCCACCCTTCTACTGGTGCCACAATTTCTGTCTGGCTGACAGCACACCCTGCTCATTTTCCTTTTGTTAAATTGAATTTCATGAGTCATTCTTACCAGCCACAATGACAATGAAAGGCTGCTGCCTGCTGGTGTATTACGACAAAAAACCCATCACCCGCCAGCTCCCTCCCACCCACCATTCCTTACCCACTCAGTCTCATCCCCACCTCCCTCCCTTTCTGTCACACAGCTCTGCTGCTTGTTGAATGCAGATAAAGCCACACTGGGGGAAAAAGAAAGGCTTAAATGAGCAGTGCTTTGATCCACCATCAAACAAATGTTTAATGCAGAAAAAAACAGTTTGTTCTTTCCATGAACTAATATTTATATTTTGAAGGAAGGAGACACATCCAGCCAACTGTAGGATGAGAGGACAAGAGACAGGAGACGGAAATGTCCTTGACTTAAGCTATGCAGAGCTGTGTTCAGTTGTGTTCAGAACAAACTGATGTGAATATGCATAACTTTGGGTTTTCAACATTAACTTCCAGTATTCATTTCAAGTATTGTTACCACCATTGTCAATAAGACAACATTTTTGCTATGGGACAAACAGTAGTAGATAAGCATCCTGCTGCAATTTACAATTACAGATTTGGTTTTCTGGCAATTTTAAAGTCACTTGTCTGTGGTCTGTAACTGAATTAGTTAGTAATTGGTCAACACTTCTCACTATGGTGTGACATACATAGAGCCACCTCCAGGGTGTATTGCAAATACATGCATGGATAATCATTTCATTTAGTATGTTGAAATAATATGAAATGAATAAATGGTGTTACAGCCTACGTAGTATCTGAGAACAGCTGTGGGCTTGTTTTCTCTCTTCGCTCCCACGCTTTATGATACTCTCAACGCATGTACAACCAATCTGCTCAGGCTCTTCACATGAATATATTTCTAGTATATTTTGTAAACTCATTTTTGTAGCTTATGTGGCTGTAGCTTGTGAATCTGATAATGCTAACCAATCACACACCTGCATATCTGGACACATTCCACAGTTTCAATAATTGCTAACATGTAATGGATCAGACATTTTACTTTTTAGTTCATTCATCAATCTGATATGACACACTTTAACATGAAGTCTGCGTTCCCTGTTTTTTTCTTGTTGTCTTCACAATCATAGTCGTCATGGCAACTGTGATTGTGACAGTTTAACAGCAAAATACTCAACTGTAGCTACTTTAAAATGCCTAAAATTATTGTAACGCAAAGTATAATAAACAATCTTGAAGATTAAAAAATGTCCTATATAATACTGATTATTCTTGGAAATTTAAAGGTCACATGGCATGAAAAATTCACTTTATGAGTTTTTTTTTTAACATTAATATGAGTTCCCCCAGCCTGCCTATGGTCCCCCAGTGGCTAGAAATGGTGATAGGTGTAAACCAAGTTCTGGTTATCCTGCTCTGCCTTTAAGAAAATGAAAGCTCAGATCTGGAATCTTCTCCTTATGAGGTCATAAGGAGGAAGGTTACCTCCCCTTTCTCTGCTTTGCCCGCCCAGAGAATTTGGCCCACCCATGAGAAAGACAGAGACATCATGGCTTTCAAACAAGTGAAGCATGGCAGTTGGTCAAGGCCACACCCCCCACCCTTTAGCTTGCCCCCCCTCTCTCCTCCTCAATAGCATTTAAAGCTACAGACACAGAAATGGCACATCCTAAGGAAAGCTCATTGTGGGACTGGCTCTAGTGGCTGTAATTCTGCACCAAGGCTGAATTTCAGGAAAGAGATTTCAGACACAGTATTAGGGGACCACTAAGGTCTATATAAAAGAGACTTCAGATACAGTATTAGGGGACCACTAAGGTCTATATAAAAGAGACTTCAGATACAGTATTAGGGGACCACTAAGGTCTATATAAAAGAGACTTCAGATACAGTATTAGGGGACCACTAAGGTCTATATAAAAGAGACTTCAGATACAGTATTAGGGGACCACTAAGGCCTATATAAAAGAGACTTCAGATACAGTATTAGGGGACCACTAAGGTCTATATAAAAGAGACTTCAGATACAGTATTAGGGGACCACTAAGGTCTATATAAAAGAGACTTCAGATACAGTATTAGGGGACCACTAAGGTCTATATAAAAGAGACTTCAGATACAGTATTAGGGGACCACTAAGGTCTATATAAAAGAGACTTCAGATACAGTATTAGGGGACCACTAAGGCCTATATAAAAGCATCCAAAAAGCAGCATGTCATAGGACCTTTAAGAAAATATCACATTTCTTGATATTATTTTTTTTTTTTACCAGAAGTCACTCAAATCTGAATCTAACCTTCACAAAAAGAAATCGCAAACACAGTGCAGTTGTTTCCAGTTCCATTTCATGTTTATTTGATAGGGACAGATACTGCCACATAGACACTTAAACAAAAAATCTTTAATGTACAGCATCACAGCACTTTATTTAGCATTTATTAACTTATAATGCTTCCAAGCCAGTAGCAGGAGTTTTATTTTCTGCAATCTTTGTATCAATATATACTAATCTTACTGTAGCTGTTGCAATGAGTCACTAGGTTTACAAAGGCCAGTTTTCATCCAAAATGAGTAGCTTCTCAAATAGTTTCTCTGAATTGTTAAAGAGAATGCGAAACTCCTTGAGCCTATCAAATTTAGTTTTACCATAATGCATATAATACAGATAGACTTTTCAGTGTGTCATCATTCAGTTGAACTAAGATGTTGCACCATTTCTTTCTAATTTAAGTCATCATACTGTAGGGTAACTTCCTTTAGAAATTGCTCATGTAACCGAAAGATTATGCAAAGATCACACTTACTCTAGCAATTAGTTGCCAATTCAAATTTCTAAATGCTCACATCAGAATGTGATGATGCACACGTTGTATTATGCACCTATGACTGTAAATAAAATCCATCCACCCTTCTACTGGTGCCACAATTTCTGCCTGGCTGACGGCACACCCTGCTCACCCGGATGCCGTAAGGAAGCACGGCGTCCAGTGTGTCATCATTCAGTTGAACTAAGATGTTGCACCATTTCTTTCTAATTTAAGTCATCATACTGTAGGATAACTTCCCTTAGAAATTGCTCATGTAACCGAAAGATTATGCAAAGATTACACTTACTGTAGCTTTTAGTTGCCAATTTAAATTCCTAAATGCTCACATCAGGATGTGATGATGCACACGTTGTATTATGCACCTATGACTGTAAATAAAATCCATCCACCCTTCTACTGGTGCCACAATTTCTGTCTGGCTGACGGCACACCCTGCTCACCCGGATGCCGTGAGGAAGCACGGCGTCCAGTGTGTCATCATTCAGTTGAAGTAAGATGTTGCACTATTTCTTTCTATTTTAAGTCATCATACTGTAGGGTAATTTCCCTTGGACATTGCTCATGTAACTGCCACCTGGAACAACTGACATAGAGTCTTTTAGCACTGGACATTTCAAAACACTCCAAAACAACATACAGATTAATCTAAAGGCACATAAAATACATGCTTAAATTATCAAGTATCATCAAGAATACTTGACCTTTAGCCTCTTCAGCCCAAACAAGCATAGCTCACAGAAATATATTTAACATAATGCTAAGTTATGGGTAAATTTGTATAAACGATACGAAAGCGTCATACATTTTTCATTTGATGTAATAGTGCAGTCATTAATATACAATGTATTTTATTTGAATATTTGAGGAAATGTGCGATATATCACACTATATGCAATATTTAAAACTTTAAAACTGCTGACGGAAAATGCAAAAAATGGTTTGACAACTTCGCAATAATAGCCAACCCATGTTTCACAAAGCTTTTAATGTAAAGCAGCAGCAGCAGCAGCAGGGAATGTTGGATTTGCATTAGCAGTAACTTAATACAGCTGTGACACAGCGTGAAGACAGTGAACAGTAAACAGTGAGGCTGATATCAAGATAAAATTAAAAACAGTAACACTGGATTACATGCTGCATCATTTCCTGTGAATCCCTTGGGCATAGTTAGAGTGGCATACCCCGCAACTAACAATGAAAACTACTATATCGAGAGGTATTTATTGAGTGTCTTATTGAATAGAAAATGTAATTTAAGGGAATATTTGGATCTTTAGGGTTTGAGTGCTCAATATAATTTATAAATACTGGAGGAGATATAGAGTAGAAGTAGGAGTTGCTATTTTCCTAACCAGCTTCTCTCATGTCTGCAAATGTCTTTCTTTTTCTTTCCACAGAGACTTATATTTTGAGCAGCCTGTGCAATGAAAAGCCTGCTGCAGGTCATTGGGACACTTCACCTCTCACCTCTCCTCTCTGTGGCAAAGTGCTCCGGTCTTTCCAGAAGCTGGTGAAATATCTTCCATATATTGTGACACCACCTCACCACCTTTCCCAGGGGAGCCAAAACTATACATCGGGCAGGCTGAGCAAACCATCACCTCTGACGTCTTCACATAGAGGAAGGAAAAAGGAAATATCAAAGACTTCCCTCTCTTTTTCTTCCTGTTAGTGGGCTTTCAGCAGGTCGTCATTAGTGCTGCGGTGAGCCATTAAAACAAGACACAGCTTCCTCATTCAGACAGCTTGATGAGGTTCAGGGGCGTCTGTGTGCCCAGAGGTGCAGATCAAATTTGAGTTTTTCAATTTTATGCTGAATTAGACAAGCACTCCGGTTGCAAAGGGAAGGTATCAGCAGGATTTGAAGGGTAGCATTACTGAGTGTTTCTGTGGCCAAGTGCACTGCATATATGCATACAAGAAACCAATGAGGGATGGCCTTACTACTGTGTGTACAAACACAGTTGTAAAAATTACTGCAAATGTCATGGTGGATAGGGCTGAAATAAGAGATTTACACCCATGATGTATTGTTAACAAGGCGCGCATGATGCTGTATTGTAACATATCAAATTACTTTCTCACCACATATCAATTCCTCACACTCAGTCCCCCTGTCTGCCCAGCAGGCTCCTGGCAGGTGATCCCTCTGCTGTGCAGTATGGGACACTGTGAGATGCCTCTCAGATGTCTGCTTTAAGTTCATTCAGCCTTTTCCTGCTGGCCTGAAGGGGACAAGAGGCTTCTCTTTCCCTTGCTTCTGCTGACTTTGTGCTGTTATGGAATGAGAAGTAGAGAACCTTTCCAAAGGAGCCTGCCGGCACCCCACAGGGAGTAGCTCTTCTCTCTCCTTTCCACACACCCCCCAGCCGCATTTGTTTGCCTGTGTGATCAGCTGCAAGTGAGTGTCCTCATTCTGCCGCGAGTGATGTTGTGTAGATGACGTTTGTCAAGCATATCTTACCAGTGTTAAACAGTGACTGTATGATATACATCTGCACTGACAGGTTCCTACAGAAATACTTTAAAGCAGTGAGTGAGAGTACAGTGATTTTGCAGGCGACATACTCTCAGAACAGAGAGCAGCTCTGCTTGAATTGACCTGAGCTTGTGTTCCATCCTGACGTACCAGGATCACTTTGCAGTTTCTATCTTTAATGTCATACAGTTTACACCGAAGAAAAGATGAAAAAATGATGCAGAATGGATGTATGTATGTACCTTTACCATGACTTATTCAGATGATGAACATTTCTAAAGGGACACCTTGCTCCATCCATCCAGAAGTGGAGCTCCTTTGCACTTTCTGCAGTACACATACAATAATGGGTGGATGCACAAACCAGGACAAACTGAAGCAAACCAACGTAAAATTCATAAATAACTCCCATTCACCTTTTAGCCAGTTAAAGGACCGTATATGATATAATTAAAAAGAAAGTAATGAAAACAAAGGAATATAAATGAGCTTTTAAATAATTTTATTTTAAAGATTTTCTGCATAACAGTCACAAAGGGAGTAAAAAAACATAACATACATAACAAAACATAAAATGCCAGTTCATATAAAATATACCAGTATGTATCTATATATTCCAGTCAAAAAACTGAAAAGAATGTCCACAGGTTTTGAAGATTCAGAGTTCCTTGGAGCTGGGAAGAAGTGAGGTCAAAGAGGCCCAAATCAAGGGCAGGGTCCCAGCAAGCAAATTACATGAAAGCAATTCACATCATGAGAATATGAAAACAATTCACATCATACAGTACAACACAATCTAATACAATTAAACATCATCCTGAGACTGTTCTCTCTTAATATGGTCTGTGAAAGGCCCCCAGATCTTACGGAATTTGCGGTGGGTGTCTGACAAAGTGTAGCGCAGCTCCTCCAGGTACAAACAGGATACCATATCATTCAACCATATCTTAAAGCAAGGTGGGGATGCTGATTTCCATTCCCTTAAAATAACCCTTTTGGCTATGACCATACCAAACATAAGGGCCTGTTGTAATTCTATAGACAGAGTCACTGAATAAGGGGAGCAACCCAGTATTGCCAAGAGGCCGTCAGGTCTTAATGGGGTTTTATATATAGCACTGTACATTTGAAAAATGTCGCCCCAAAAAACTATGAGCTTGGGACATGCCCAAAAAAGATGACCCAGAGTCCCATCACTGGACTTGCATTTATCACAAGATGCAGAGACAGAGGGGAAAATCCTATTCAGTTTAGTTTTTGAAAAGTGCAGTCGGTGAATGACTTTAAACTGAATAAGCTGAAGTCTGGCATTGATAGAACATGCCTTGATTCTCTCTAATGCCAATGACCATAGCCCATCTGAAATCTCCTCTCCTGTGTCTTTAACCCAAACTTCTTTAATGTGAAGAGAAGAGGTAACTGATGGAAAGAGGGCTACAAACTGTGAAATCAAACCTTTGGATGGTGGGTTACAAGTCAGAAGTTGGTAAAATGTGTGTTGTGTGGGCACTGACTCCTTTACAAAGTTTATAATTTGAAGATAATGAAAGAAAATGGCTGGATGGTAGCACATATTTCTCCTTAAGTTGAGTGAAAGATGCAAAACAATTATTAATATAAAGATCGCTAATAGTAGCAAGTCCCTTCTCTGACCAGTGTGTAAACACTGAGTCCGAAAGACCTGGCGTGAAAGAAGGGTTGTAATATAAATGAGCTTTATAAATGATTTGTCAGCTGCTATTTCTGAGGTCAAGCATGAACTTTGAACTTCAAACTATGAATAATAGAAAAGACAAATGCAAAAAAATGCACTTTTGTAGCATGTATAGGGATTAATCTAATAGTCCACACATGTATTACATTTGACAACAAATGCTTTTACACCTGAATGATTTGATGCAATTTTAGAAAAATCAAAGCTGGTGATGCTTTTGATTGTCATTTTATGCAAACATTTATACATACAGCTATTGTACATAGTTCAACAATCAACTATATTCTGTCAGGGTTTCGGTATTTTGTGGTGTGTCTTATTTTTGTAGTTTGTTTCTGTTCTGTATTTTGCTTGTTTCCTGTTTTACTTTGATAATCTGTTCTCTGTCTTGTCTTGTCTTGTTTTACTATCGGTTTTCCCGCTCTTGTGATTACCTGATGTTTTCCACCTGTTTCCCAGCCCTTGTGTCACCTGCCTCTTGTTTCCTCGTTACCCTGTGTATTTAGTCTTTGTCTTCCCCTTGTCATTTGTTGGATCATTGTTTTATGTTGCGTGTTTGTGTCTGGTTTTGTTTCTGTCAGCACGTCGTAGCCTGCTCAGTTTATTCTGCCTGCTCCATTTTTGGACCGCCTTTGGTTTGTTCTGTTTTTGTGTTAATAAATCCTCGTGCTCATAACTCCTTCACCTGCTCTCTGCATTTGGGTCCACCATTCTCTCTCTACACGTGACAGAATGATCCAACCACCATGAACCCAGCAGAGAGGCGACTCTTCAAAGCAAAGGTAGCGGAGTTCGAGCACACGGTGGAAAGCCTGTTGAAGTCGAGACCCGGTCAGCGTGCTCATGTCTTCGAGAGGATCGCCACCCAGCAGCGTTGGTTTAAGGAAAGGCCGTGGGTGAGTCATTTTGTTCCCCACCTGGATGACATCAAGAAGAAGCTTGAGTGTTTTCGTCAAAGTCATCTCAACGACTCACCCACCAGCCTGCCTATTCCCCAGTCAGCTAACACCGTGGCTATTGGGGCAGTGTTTGTCGCCCCGTCTGCCTCCTTGCCTGCTTCTCAGAGTCGAGCCACAGCTCCACCCAGAGAGGAGCCTAGGCCCTGCACATCGTTGTATGGACAGTTTTATTTGTGGCTTGAACGGACTGGGAGAGTCGAGGGAGCCAACCTCCAGGCTGCTATTCGGAGGCCCAGTACATCCACTAGCAGCTCCTCGGATGCAGCCCGGCCAGCGTGCGCCCCCGCCCGCCAACAGTCCTATGAAGGAACCCGCCTGGCTGTGTTTTCTGGGACTCGTGGAGGCCGAAGACGGAGGAGGGGAAGACATGGCTCCCAGCGCCATGCCCAGCATCAACCTCTTGTCGAGCCTGACCTAACCTGTGTACCTGAGCCTGAGCTGACCTGTGTACCTGAGCCTGAGCTGACCTGTGTACCTGAGCCTGAGCTGACCTGTGTTCCTGAGCCTGAGCTGACCTGTGTACCTGAGCCTGAGCTGACCTGTGTACCTGAGCCTGAGCTGACCTGTGTATCTGAGCCTGAGCTGACCGGTGTTCCCGAGCGGACGTGCAGCTCTCCTGACCCTGGGCTGGCGTGCAGCTCTCCTGACCCTGGGCTGACGTGCAGCTCTCCTGACTCTGGGGTAGCTAGCAACTTTCCTGATTCCTGGCTAGCTAACAACTTTCCTGAGCCCCGGCTAGCTAACAACTTTCCTGAGCCCCGGCTAGCTAGTAGCCTTCCTGAGCCACGGCTAGCTAGTAGCCTTCCTGAGCCCCGGCTAGCTAGCAGCCTTCCTGAATTTAGGATAGCTAGCATCCTCCCTAGTGTCCCCGAGCTCCCTAGTGTCCCAACACTGCCCCGCTTCCCTGAGCTCCCTAGTGTCCCTGAGCTCCCTAGTGTCCCTACACTGCCCAGTGTCCCTACACTACCCAGCTTCCCCGAGCTTCCTAGTGTCCCCGAGCTTCCTAGTGTCCCCGAGCTTCCTAGTATCCCCGAGCTTCCTAGTATCCCCGAGCTTCAGCTGGCTAGCAGCTTCCCTGAACCCCGGCTGGCTAGCAGCATCCCTGATTCCCGGCTGGCTAGCAGCCTCACAGATCCCCGGCTGGCTAGCAGCTCCCTTGATCCCCGGCTGGCTAGCAGCTCCCTTGATCCCCAGCTGGTTAGCAGCCCTCTAGAACCTCGGCCTGCTAGCAGCCACTCTGAATCTCCGCTGACGTGCAGCCTCCCTGAACCTCCGCTGACGTGCAGCCGCCCAAAACCGCCGCTGACGTGCAGTCTTCAAGAGTCGTCGATGACCGCTCTTCAAGAATCTACGATGACCGCTCTGCTAGAGTCTTCCAGTCGTCTAGAGTCTTTGATGACCGCTCTGCTAGAGTCTTCCAGTCGTCCAGAGTCTTCGATGACCGCTCTGCTAGAGTCTTCCAGTCGTCCAGAGTCTTCGATGACCACTCTTCCAGAGTCCATGTCGACAGCTCTCCCAGAGTTCACGTCTACGGGCAAGCCAGAGGCCTTGCCGGTCTCCGGCGTCCAAGAGACTGCCCCTGAGGCTTTGTTGGTCTCTGGAGTCCCAGAGACCTCCCTAGTGACTTTGCCTTTGTTCTGCCCCCATGAGACTTTGCCTGTGGCGGTCAGGCCGACTCCTGCCCCTCGTGTCCTCTCGGCGGTCAGGCCGACTCCTGCCCCTCGTGTCCTCTCGGCGGTCAGGCCGACTCCTGCCCCTCGTGTCCTCTCGGCGGTCAGGCCAACTCCTGCTCCCCGTGTGTTGTCGGCAGTTCGGCCGACTCCTGCTCCCCGTGTTTTGTCGGTGGTCCGGCCGACTAATGCTCCAGTTACCCTGTCGGCGGAGTTGCCGACTCCTGACCCTGTCTTGTTGTCTGTTAGTGATCCTGTTACCTTGTTGGCAGACACTGACCCAGCTGACCCGTCGCCTGTCTCCAGCCCAGCTGACCCGTCGCCTGTCTCCAGCCCAGCTGCCCCTTCATCTGCTGAGCCTGTCTGGCCACCAGAGGGGATTCGCCTTCGCCGCCGGTCTTCAGAAGGAATTCGCCCTCGCAGACGGCCTCCAGAAGGATTCTGCTTTCGCTGTCGCCCTCCAGAGGGGTTTCGCCTTCGTCGCCGTCCTTCAGAGAGGCTTCGCCTTCGCCGCCGGTCTTCAGAAGGGATTCGCCCTCGCAGACGGCCTCCAGAGGGGTTTCGCCTTCGTCGCCGTCCTTCAGAGAGGCTTCGCCTTCGCCGCCAGTCATCTCGGTGCCCTCGACATCCTGTACGGCCACCAGAGAGATTCTGCCTTCGTCGCCGGTGGCCAGAAGGGTTCTGCCTTCGTCGCCGGCCGCCTGAAGGTTTCTGCCTCCGCCGCAGGCCGCCAGAGGGATTCTGCCTTCGTCGCCGGTGGCCAGAGGGATTCTGCCTTCGTCGCCGATGGCCAGAGGGATTCCGCCTTCGTCGCCGGTGGCCAGAAGGTTTCTGCCTCCGCCGCAGGCCGCCAGAGGGATTCTGCCTTCGTCGCCGGTGGCCAGAAGGTTTCCGCCTCCGTCGCAGGCCGCCAGAGGGATTCTGCCTTCGTCGCAGGCCGCCTGAAGGTATCTGCCTTCGTTGCGCCTCTCAGTCCCCTGTTGCCGAGGCCTCTCAGTCCCCTGTTGCCGAGGCCTCCCAGGGACTCTCTGTGTTTTCCCCCGAGTGGCCCCGCTCTGTGTTTTCCCCCGAGTGGCCCCGCTCTGTGTTTCCCCCGAGTGGCCCCGCTCTGTTTCCCCCAGGCCTCACCGGCCCTCTGTTTCCCCCAGGCCTCACCGGCCCTCTGTTTCCTTTGTCCCAGTGACTCCATTCCCTAGCCCCACTTGACTTGGTTGCTGACCTGTTTGGCCCTCCTCCGGTCCCCCTCCGCCCTCCCTGGGTTGTCTTTTTGTTCTGTTTTTGGGACATCTGGGATCTGTCCCTTGGGGGGGGGTACTGTCAGGGTTTCGGTATTTTGTGGTGTGTCTTATTTTTGTAGTTTGTTTCTGTTCTGTATTTTGCTTGTTTCCTGTTTTACTTTGATAATCTGTTCTCTGTCTTGTCTTGTTTTACTATCGGTTTTCCCGCTCTTGTGATTACCTGATGTTTTCCACCTGTTTCCCAGCCCTTGTGTCACCTGCCTCTTGTTTCCTCGTTACCCTGTGTATTTAGTCTTTGTCTTCCCCTTGTCATTTGTTGGATCATTGTTTTATGTTGCGTGTTTGTGTCTGGTTTTGTTTCTGTCAGCACGTCGTAGCCTGCTCAGTTTATTCTGCCTGCTCCATTTTTGGACCGCCTTTGGTTTGTTCTGTTTTTGTGTTAATAAATCCTCGTGCTCATAACTCCTTCGCCTGCTCTCTGCATTTGGGTCCACCATTCTCTCTCTACACGTGACATATTCATAAAAAAAATTATCATTAAGTGGCCAGATTAAGCTGGGACCAACTAAAACCATTTGGTGGTCACCCGTATCATTTTTCCTGAATCTGTTCTATCTAATACTTTCCCACAGTCATGTTGGCATTTGTTGAAGCATGTTTGGGTTTTTCTGGTCCTGAATCAGTGGCTCTCAAAACATCAGGCCCCTGGATTATTAATATTTATCATTCACGCATCCTGCCATGAATTATTTTCCTGAAAGGGATGAGATTTTGTCACTAGCTGAAAAAATTAGATGTTTATTTATAAAACCAGGGGCGCCATTGTGGGGGACATTATTTGTGTCTGACCTGGCCTGGCCATGACCTTTGACACAGATGATGATAGCATCAATTGTATGATAAGCACATAGGCCGTGTTTATAAGTAAATGGAGCAGTGAATTGTGCAACAGCTTTCTACCACTATCACTATCTCTGAAAAAAATGATTTGCTGACAGACCTGGGGCATCTTAGGCAGCTCATTAAATTTAATTTCCACTATAGATGGAATTCTTAATTAGATGAGTTTAATTGCCTGTGAGACAAGGAACATTTGTGTTTACCCACTATCCTTGTCAAGATCCATTCCTACAGCAGGGCAGCTGTCAACCTGCCCTGCTGCTTGCACTTAATTTCCTCAGAGCCTAATTATAGCCGCCAGCTTTTTCAAAATCAATCACGCAGAGTTGTGCACTTCCCTAAGAAATATACCTCCACAGAGAGTTAGTGGTGTCAGTGGGGACTGTGCTAAAAGCACTTGTGTGCGCTCACTGACATCAGCTTATGACAAATGGAATAAAGCAGGTCTGTACCACGTTCTAGTAAAGAATACATTCAAGGCTATTAGAAGTTGTAACTAATGGCTTTATTAATGGTTAATGATTCATTTTGTAATGCTTTATAGAGCAATAATAAGGATTTTTTAGCCACACTAATAGCATGGCTTGGATTGAACATTATGGTTCCCAGAGGATGCATCATGGTGACTGTAGTGATCCCCTGACTTTTCCTCAAGTAAAAAAAATATATATATCCTCCTCTAGCATAACTTGCTTTGCTTTTTAATGTTGCTCTTTAGTTAATTGTACAGAAAGACCTTTCAAATGGACGTGCCATCTTGACCAAAATCTATTCAACAAACCTTTTAAAATTCAAACTTCAGATATGAATTATTGTAGTGCAAGAAGCATTTATTAGTAATTAAACATTTATACATTTATAACTGCAGGCCTGGCGTATTAAATGAGACATGACCTTTCTTGAATGACTTTCTAATAAGGCATGCAGTCATGTCTGCAGTTACAAATATCTGTAAATCATCAATAAGGAATTATGGGCTTTCCAATAATCCATTAAAACTGCAGCTGTAAATGAAGGATGGATATACTGTATAGTGGGAAAATATAGTTGCCTGAGGAGAATAGACTTTTCACAACCTGGAAACCCAAAAGGTTTCTAAAGAATGAATACTTATATTAACTTTTGAAGGAACACGCCGACTTATTGGGACTTTAGCTTATTCACAGTAACCCCCAGAGTTAGACAAGTCGATACATACCCTTCTCATCTCCGGGCGTGCTGTAACTCTGTCTGAAGCCCCCAGTGCTAGCTAAGCCTAGCACAGATCCCGGAGGTAACCGGTTCCAACTAGCCTAATGCTCTGAATAAGTGACAAAATAACACCAACATGTTCCTATTTACATGTTGTGATTTATATAGTAACAGGGTGTGCAAATAACAAGGTCACATGAGACACAGCCGTCTTCTAACCAAACTGGGAACTATATTCTCAGAAAGGCGAAGCACTGCTACTTCTGCTACATGGGCGGAGTGATTTGCTAGCAGCACCTGAAGCCCTGTGGTGAGGAGCAGAGAGTTCGCCTGGAGTTCGCTCAGAGTTGGAGTAATAGAGTCAACAATTACTAGATAGTAAAAGCATAGTGACCTTGTTATTTGTACACCCTGTGACTATATAAATCACAACATGGAAACAGGAACATGTTGGTGTTATTTTGTCACTTATTCAGAGCAGTAGGCTAGTTGGAACTGGTTACCTCCAGGATCTGTGCTAGGCTAAGCTAGCACTGGGGGTGTCAGACAGAGTTACAACACGCCCGGAGATGAGAAGGGTATGTATCAACTTGTCTAACTCTGGGGGATATGGTGAATAAGCTAAAGTCCCAATAAGTCGGCGTGTTCCTTTAACTTAGCCATTGGTTACAATTTCTAAACCTTGCAATGTATTATATTAGGACATAATACCAGCATGTTAAACACTCTATAGGTCACAATAATCTCATGCAATGGCTAGGAAAATCTTCATCATTTACCATAAGTGTGGGCCTTTGACTAGGCATGACCTGTCCACACACCACCATTGTAGATAACATAGATAACATACTACGGAGTTTGACACCAAGGTGAGATTTTCCATTTTCACGTTCACCCAAACACTGCCTTATTCTCATAGTGTTTGTTTGGTTGCAGACGTATGGGTGCAGCCCTGAACTCTGGACCATAACACAAAGACCCAGAGAGAAAGAAGAAACTTCCCCTTCAATAACCTGCAGCTAAATTAACACAGTTTGTCTTTTCCTTCTGTTGCCTCTTAAAACCTTTCAAATGTGCAGATAATTGATAAATGAAAAATAAGAGACAACCAATCAAAACATGTATCTAACCATTATGTCCCCTATTCTTTTTCCCCAAAAAAGAAAAATTAAAGTCGTTTTAAGAGTTTGTCACCACTTAAATTAAAATTTTCAGTTGCAGGCACAAAGACAGAATTAATTGTTCCCAAAACATCAGCGTGGCGTCCATCAGGAGGTTCAAACTCCAATGAGACATTTCAGCTAAGTCACTTCCTGTTTGGGAAGGTGATAAAATATTTTTACTCTTCGTCCTAAGAGAAGATAGAATCATGTGGTGACTGATTTCCACCTCTGAGATGATTGATGAGTTCAGGAACAAGCTTTTCACAATATGAGACTCCTTCACAAAACAGCAAAGGTGAATTTTGAACTCACAACCTTCAGAACGTGGAGCATTTTCTCTATGAGCTGAGCTACCTGTTCTCAGACACTTCTTGTCTTTTAATGGATAATTAGATGTAGTACAACATATTAATGGGGTTTGATTGGTTATCTGTTATCTCTTGGAAAGTGTTAAACAGGTTTTAAAGGACTAGTGCAGTGCCTATTTGGAGTGCTGGCTGTTTGGAACGGGCCGATTGCTTGGTTCCCAGTATTTGTTTTCACAACTTTATCTATCTATAAACGCGGTTCAATCAGCCCTGAACTCTGGACCACAGGTTTCAGACACATTGTGTGGGGAGGCACCAGGGCACGACCCGAGCAGACACAGGATGACATAGGTGATGATGAGCCTCTATAGACGCGTAGGGTAAGGGACAGTGACATCACAACACAGACAGCCCAGAGAGGATGTGAGAAAGACACCCACATTTTTGTTTTCAGATAGGAGGGAGGGTGGTGTGTGTGTGTGTGTGGGGGGGGGGGGGGTGAGTTAGAGAACTGGAGATAAGGAAAACAATACATCATGTGCTGATTTCACATTCTTCTATTAGGTCATTGCATGTACGGGAAACTGACACCTGACAGGCAGTAGTATAATTAAAATGATGCTATGTCATTTTATTTACACCTGAGTAAATCTGATTAGATATTTCACAGGACGGTTGTACTTGTAGCCTAAAACCTTGTTGATGTTACAGGCAGTTCCAGATGTTTCTCCCTGGTTTGTTTATTGTGGGGGGGGGTCTGTGCACAAGGCCACCACTTTCTCATGATTGCTGTCCTCTTCGGAAGTCTTTTCTAGACCTCCAACCTTAAACCCCATGTTGGTCTGACCACATCTTACATCCCTATGTGAGTCCACAGGGCCCTACATATAAGAGCAGGTGAGAGATTGAGTCAGTGCTCCAAACATCAGTCCATCTCCATACATGAATATGCTGTATGACTTACTGGATTTGTAATTTTTAGACTCTTCCTGTATGCTGGTGATACAATGTATAACCTGCATATTGGCATATTCTGCTGGGCATTAACTGTAAAAGGGTCTTCTGAGAAGTCTGAAGTCTGAAAAGTCTTTTTTAGTCATTACTGTCATTGAAATCCAATGAATTGTCTTAAAATAGTATGAAATACGACATGTTATGGAAAATTAAGAGCACAAAAACTCTAAATTGAAAAATAATGTTTTTTCCTGTATTGTCTCCCCTTATTGTGTTATATGTAATGATCAGCTGCAGTCAGCTAAACAGCCTGCAAACTACAACACATTTAAAGTGATAACAAAATATTAATTTTTTTTCTTTTTAAATAAAAAAAAAAAAAAAAAATGCCCGTTAAAGTAGCTCAACCAACTGGGCTCATGTGTTCTGTTTCCTCCTCGATGGACAATGTTGAAGTTTAAATCGATGCCGAAAACATTCGTAAATTAAAATCGTAAATTCCCAAGTTGAAATTGTAAATTCGCAAGGTGAATCGATACGCAACTTGAAATCGCTTGAAATCGTAAATTCGTAGACCACATCCATTCATCACAAACACTCCTGTGTGGAATACCTTAGGCGGGGTTCAAACCCGCGTCTCATGGTCGCCAGTCAGCATCCTTCCCCACTGGACCATCTCCAGGGATGATTAGCATCAAGACCCAGAGAGAAAGAAGAAACTTCCCCTTCAATAACCTGCAGAGAAACTAAGTTTAGACACAGTTTGTCTTTTCCTTCTGTTGCCTCTTAAAACCTTTCCAATGTGCAGATAATTGATAAATGAAAAATAAGAGACAACCAATATAAACTCTTGTATTGTAAAACATTTATCTAACCATTATGTCCCTCAATCGTTTTCCCAAAAAAAGAAAAATTAAAGTCGTTTTAAGAGTTTGTCACCACTTGAATTAAAATTTTCAGTTGCAGGCACAAAGACAGCATGGCGTCCATCAGCAGATTCAAACTCCAATGAGACATTTCAGCTAAGTCACTTCCTGTTTGGGAAGGTGATAAAATGTTTTTACTCTTCATCCTAAGAGAAGATAGAATCATGTGGTGACTGATTTCCACCTCTGAGATGTTTGATGAGTTCGGGCACAAGCTTTTCACAATATGACACGCTTCAAAACAGCAAAGGTGAGTTTTGAACTCACCACCTTCTGAATGTGGAGTCGTTTTTCTACAAGTTCTCAGGCATTTTCTGTCTTTTAAATTGATAATTAGATGTATTACAACATATTAATGGGGTTTGATTGGTTATCTGTTATCTCTTGGAAAGTGTTAAACAGGTTTTAAAGGACTAGTGCAGTGCCTGTTTGGGATGCATGCCTGTTCGGAACGGGCCGATTGCTTGGTTTCCAGTATTTGTTTTCACAACTTAATCTATCTATAAATGCGGTTCAATTAGGCGCGACTCGGCTGCGGCTCATCTAGAGATTCGGCATGTCCCCTTTTTTTGATCTAGTCTTCACACATCCAGGTAGCGATGTGGCCCGGGCGGGGGAAGCAGGTAGCCCGGCTCAGCCTGCTGGGCAAGCCACTACAGCGCACAGAACGGCCGGAAAATGTGCGCAACTGGCAACAAAACGGTTGGAGAGCCCAAGAGCCTGGGCGTTCATCTACCATGTGTTTGTGTACGATTAATTTCATCATTTTCATGTAGGGTAGAAAGCAGTCAGTTTTTGGCAGATGATCACCTTTTGGCATGACACCGGTATCCCACTGCAAAGACATGCTTGGGCTCTCCATTGGTAGCAGAGCAGAGCCGATGAACCACAATCAATGAGTTGTCTAGGGATGTTTTTGCTGTACATCTTCCTGCAGTTGTATAACCTCTTGCAAACTTTGCCCAAAATATTTAATGGAACAGACTTCTTTTGAGGTGCTGACTTGGCACAGAAGCGTTTTCTGAAAACATCACTTTAACGTCTCTTTCGATATCTGTCACTGTGTGTCAATGAGTTGGAAACCTGGACAGGGAATGCATCGCCACATATTCCTCTGGGGGTGGGGTCACGTCACTAAATCTTAGCATAATGAGAAAGTCTCCTCTTTACTTCCCCAGAGTTTTTCCGATGACTAATGCTGTTTTGAATCCATAGTTACGTGCTCCTTCAACAGACCTGATGTTAGGAGAAAATCCCCAAAGGGAAAAGGTAGAGACACCTTGTCCACCCTGGGACAATGGGAAACAAGACTGTTGCACGTCATGGCACACAACCATTCTTAGAACACCAGGATAAGCAGGGAGAGAGAATAAAGCTGCTGAGTCAATCCAGACAGGTAGTAAGTGGGTAAGTCTGTGACATGTATAGTCCATTACGATGTTTACCACTCTGTAAAGGCGTACGGCCCGCTGCAAGCTGGAGCTGGCTGGTGTCCCTGCGGTGTGCTGGCACCAACTTCTGAAAAGCAACCCTTCTGTGTTGATACTGTGTGATCATAAACACTGATTAAGTCTCTTGTCGCAAGCACAAGAAAAGAGCTGGGAAATAGTTTGTTGCATTGATGCCAGGACTATAAATGTGTGGGCTGCCATCGAGGAAGCCGACCCCTGTGGAGGTGTATTGTATGAGAGAATATTACTGCATTGCAAGTCCATTTACTCGAAAATCCAAAATATAGGCATCTATATAATGGTTTTGTTTTGTTTGCCTGTAATATAAATTTAAAAAATAGTTAGATATATTGGGAAATACCTTTATTGTTATATTGCTCAGTCAGCATGCTACTGTGACATGCCCACAATGAGAGTGAAAACTTATATTATTTGTGGGTACCCGGATAGCTCAATTGTTAAAGCGGGTGCCCATATATAGAGGTTTACTCCTCAGCACAGCGGGCCAGGGTTGAACTCCGACCTGTGGCCATATGTTGCATGTCATTCCCCCCTCTCTCTCCCCTGTCATGTCTTCAGCTGTCCTATCAAAATAAAGGCTGAAAAATGCCCCAAAGAAATAATATTAAAAAAAGAGAGAGTGGAAACCTGGTGAAATTTAGGAGGCATAATTTTGCCATTTTCATCTTCTTAGTTTTCATTATAACGTGCTAAAATAAGCTAAAAAGCACAATGCACGGCTGATGGGAAAGCCATTAGTTTTGCAGGTATTTATTCTCAAACCAAAGTATTGGACAAATTAAAATTTTGACTTGATGTTGGCACTAGATGAAAAGTCAGAGGATCAACAATGTTTTCGAAGGGAAACATTAATGTGTAAACCAAATTTCATGACCATCCATCCAATAGTAAATTCCACACAAAACAACAAATGTTATCCTCATGGTGGCACTTACCTTCTTCTGTTTATGAGTTTTACATAAATGTCAGCTACCATTTAGGCAATGTGTTTCTTTTTCTTTCAAGTAGTTATATTCTACCTTACAATAAAATTGGGAAGTGTGGGGTCCCCTGCTGGAGCTGCTCCCCCCGCGACCCGACACCGGATAAGCGGACGAAGATGGATGGATGGATGGACAATAAAATTCGTCAGGCAAATAAAGCCATTCTATGCCCTAAATATAAGGATGTTTCTGTTCTTATTAAAGCATTTATCCCTTCACGAAAGAAATGGGGTACAACTCACCTAAAATGAGCGGTATCATAACATAAACATTCCAATCAGGTGATCATTCTTAGCATCTATGTGCAGATGTGTCCTCTTATCTAAGAGTTCGCAGTCAACACCTGCTGTCACTTGACCTCTTGATTACTGAGACCATAAATCTGTGGCATTGCATGGACTTCTTCCAAGCTAAGGAATGTATGTGTGTGTGTGTGTGTGTGTGTGTGTGTGTGTGTGTGTGTGTGTGTGTGTGTGTGTGTGTGTGTGTGTGTGTGTGTGTGTGTGTGTGTGTGTGTGTGTGTGTGTGGTTTCATGAGAAATAGTCGCCCAGACATCCTCTGTGTCTGTCTCTTTGTGAACGCTCTCCTGCAGTGGCCTGCCTCTGATTCAATCTCCTCAAAAGCAGGAAGAGGAAGCTGAGTGTTCGATTGTGTGAGGGAGCCAAACACTGATCAGAACTAACCACTCCTCTAATAACAAATTATGTCATGAGCATAGAAATATGTGACAAATGACATGCACAACTATGATAAGTATGTGAAATTACACTGGTGATAAGCCTTGTCTATAATGTTGCTTTTTTTAGACATTTTTTCATCTATTACATCACTATCCATTAAAAGTTCCGCATTGAAAATCACTAATTTGTCAGTTGTATTTTTTTCCTCAAGTCATGTTAGGGAATGTGACTGGAGAGCTTTGATGGGAAGAGAGGGAACATTGATTTATTTTTTCAGCTGAAGACCTCATGACGCTGGTCCACTCTGGAGAACACTGACCCGCACCAGAGGCATGGACCTCTGAACTTATCAGAACAGGCTATACACACACACACACACACACACACACACACACACACACACACACACACACACACACACACATACACACACACTGAAAAACAACTCAGATACTAGATACTATTTCTATCTGATAAAAATAGGTCAAATTTGCAATGTGCAACAAGTCACTCATAATGATAAACTAATAGAGAATTACCACCTTCCCTCAGCTCTACAGAGGGAGATTTGGTTGCTATTATAGGCTTTTTCGCAGAAGACGTTTTGCTTGTCCTAATTGCTCTATTCTATTCAAGACAGTGTGACAGTGAGCCAGCATCATTAACTATATTATTTGCGGCCGCCCGGATAGCTCAGTTGGTAGAGCGGGCGCCCATATATAGAGGTTTGCTCCTCGACGACGCAGCAGGCCCAGTTTAGACTCTGACCTGCGACCGTTTGCTGCATGCTATTCCCCCCTCTCTCTCCCTTTTCGTGTCTTCGGCTGTCCTGTAAAAAAATAAAGGCCTAAACTGCCCAAAAAAGTCTAAAAAAACAAAAACAACTACATTATTTGTGCATTTCCTGCCGTGACATTTCAAAAAACCTTCTGAGGAAAACACCTATCAACCTCCTATTCAGTGGCAGCAGACAGATGTTTTAAGCCACTGTACACCTGCTAAGCTCCAAACAGCAGACAGAAGAAGTTAGCAACTAGCTGGTGAACGTAGCTCTTATGAGCCTGATATATATTTTTTCTGATATATAGATTTTTGCCCCTAAGTGGCCAAAAAACAGATAATAATGCTCTAAAGATTTTTTTTAAATGTAATCATTTAACTTAGTTATTACTTATCCCTTTTGACTTGATGTATTTATTGATATAGGTGTTTTATCTACTTACCTAGTATAGCCCTCTTTAACTTGTTATAATTTAATTGATTGATGTTAGTAGTAGTTAGTATTTTCATTTTGTTTGAGAAGTTTTAAATTTAAATTTTCTCTCTTTCGCTCTTTTGATTAGGTGGTTGAGGAATTATACCTGTTAAAGACTGAAAGTCTTCTGGGCCTGCTGATTGACTCATCTTACTAAAACAAATGAATGACATTTTCCCATTCCATTGAACCAGACAGCCTCCTCTTTGCTACAGATTAATCAGAGAAGGTGGTGTTTTTAGCCCCTCAGGTTCCAATATGGTGAGGATGTAGTCTTCAGTTTATTCAGAAAAAACATTGGACATAAACTGCAGTTATTTTCACACAATGTGTGACCTTTATCGCAGGTCTGGCAAGCCTTTACACTTACATATATCTTCATTATGTGTGTGTTAGTATGAATTAATTCTGCAGCGGCTGCTGAATGGACACCCTGCTGCTTAATGTCATTAAAAAGCAGAAACCCTCAGGGCACAGAGCAACTCACTCCATTGCCCAAAGTGTTGCCACACACACACTCTTTGTTTTGTCATAATACGTGCTGCTGTACACGTTCACATACAAGAAAACAAATCTAAACAGTGCACGTCAAACATCAGCCTCTGCTCCCTGGTGTTTTGCCACAGCTTCACTGAAACCATTGAATTATAACCTCCACCATACATGCACATCCCTCCTACATCGCATTAATAAGTAAAAGTGCAGCATGCTCTTTTGTCTTGCCTGGGGGTATGTTGCTTCTTCACATACATGTGAGGTGTATATTTAGAACAGAGTGCGCAATAGTGGGTGTTGCGTGGGTGGATGTCAGGAGTTACTTTTAACACTGGAACCAATGACCCAAGTTCCGTAAAAACAATCACACATGCATGGGCTCAGATGTGTCAGCACAGACACATGCGCAACTTCGCAGAGAATAATTAACGTGCATACACACACTGAAACAGAGTGTGTGTTAGGGAGAAGGAGATAAACCCCATATATAGCGGCCCTACTCCCACCTTTCCCTTCATAGGAGCCCCCAGCATGCAGACACAGCTCAGCATGATGCTGCAGCAATGTATTATTCACCATCTTTAAACATGGATTTTACTTTTCACTCCATTTACACAGTTTTCACAGCATTCCGGGATCTTCGGAGCACACAAATGCATCAAGCAGAGCACGTGGATATGCATTAGGTTGTGATGGCAAGAAAGCTCTCCTCGCTCTCTCTCATCAGCATGTATCCTTTAATCACTTGCACAAATTCATTATTCACCTCCCACAGGTTATTAATTATTCAACGCTTGTATTTCCACATGAGAACAGTGAGAGAAGACACAAGGAATGCCTGTTCCCTGTCTTTACTCTTTCAGTCCCTCCAGCCCAGTCTCCCTCTATCGTGCACCATTGCCACTCTGGCACTGCGAGGACAATGATGAGGAGAAATCCCCTGCCTCCGATCAGCATATTCTACCACTCAAGGTGTCTGAATGTAAAAACTATTGGTAGGGAACAAACCATGTTTCCAGTAACAAATAGAAGCAAAAAACGGAATGAATTTCAAGCATGTTTATCACATTTAGAATAGAATGCCTTTTATTGTCATTATACACATGTACAACAAGATTAAAAGCAACTCCTTTCCAGTGTCAACATGAAATAAGTAGTACAAAAGAAAAATGGGGTGCATAGTTCTGAGAGCTATATACATATATAAAAAATATAAAAATATAAAGATAGATATGGTTTTATGTACAGTGTGAAATGCAGTGTGAAGTAATGATATTGCACAGTAATGAAATTGCACAGAATTGTCAATATTATCAAAAGTATTAAATATTAAATATTGCACAGTAGGTGGGTAGAAGAGAGTCCGGGGGTTGGGGGTAAGACTGTGAAGTCAGTGCATGTGTGAGTTTAAGAACAAAACAACAGAATAACAGCATGTGATGTGGTTCTTTAAAATATCTGCAGGGCTTTGTTTCTATAATGCATAAAACAATTCCTCAGTTAATCATTTGATTAATTATTAATCAATCAAGTATGGCACGAAAATGTGAGCAGCAAATAGCAGCTGCCTACTGTCACTAAAAGTGATGAGGCACCCAGATCCACAGATAAGGTCGCCGACCTCTGCTCCCCCCTGCTCCCATGACAGCTATTACGTTTCCCTCCACAGCCCCAGCCACATGACCTGTGATGGCCATTAACAGGTCGCAGTGAAACAGTTAATCTTTAGCTGTTTTTTTTTCCTCACCTACAGGTAGCTGTGGAAACAAGATGGTGTACAAACAGGATATTGCCTGGAATTTTGCTGAGATATTGAAAACATCGTCATCCATAACTATTCTCCCTAAAAAAAAAAAAAAAAAAAAAAAAAAGACCCTGTCTCTAAGCTGCAATACAGCCATTATGCAGTATATCTTCTTCACCCTGCTTGGACAGCGATACAATTGCGACTTGGAATTAAATTCGATCGACCGGGTATGCGTGCCTGTGAGAATATAATGTGGCTCTCACACCTCACACAACACTATGGTGTCAGACGCTGTCTGTCATGAACCTGTGTTACTGTGTCCACTGGGAGCAGCCTGAACCAATCTGCTGTTATGCCATCTGCAGGAAAGGGAAGGGTTTTTTCATTCACAACAGAGCAATTACAGCATATAAATCCTGGGTTCCAATATAATCTCCAGGTCTGACACACACACTTTGACAGATGGCAACCGTCTCGTTTTTCTCCTTGTGGTCTGAGCAAGGTAATCACTATACAGCCATATAGCCATTAATAAAAATGTAGAG
This sequence comes from Sander lucioperca, assembly GCF_008315115.2. Lineage (NCBI taxonomy): Eukaryota > Metazoa > Chordata > Actinopteri > Perciformes > Percidae > Sander > Sander lucioperca. The sequence goes on from NC_050185.1 coordinate 7,134,559, forward strand.
AAAACGAGACAGCAGATCTCTGCCGAAGTGGTGGCGGTTCTGCAGGCTCCTGATCACAGCCGGAGCTTTGGCAGTGTGAAACCTTGGCACAAAGGGAAGCGCAGCAGGACTTAAGAGAAGACTTCCTACTCTGTCATGCATGCGCCCACACAGCCAATCTGCCACTGCTGCCATCTGACTGAGCAGCCCAGGACCCTCAGTGCAGCTACACCCTTATTTGGGCTTCCTGCCTTTGCCCCACACTCATATATCTGGAGGGAGACAATGGTGCATAATATAATTTAAGAAATTCATAAAAAAAATAAAATACACAATACAAGACCTGAAATATGCCAAGGCAGTACATAGCAATATCATCGTTGTGCAGAAAATGACACTATAAGCTGCAACATTTCAGCTTTTCAGAATAATGTAACAATTTAAATATGTAAGGGTATTAGATACTAAATCAATCTATTCTCCTGTCAAATCTCTGCCATTAAAATCTTTCTGTTTTAGCTGCTGGAAGGTCACATCAAAGACTATCACACCTATCACACCTGACTAAATTCCAACTGCTTCCTGCATCTTAACTTCTTCTAGCAACATATTTACACACCCATTTATAATGTACAACTCACTTCATAATCTATTAGTGACTAATATTAGACACAATGCCTCATTAGAGGCCAGAGTTATGGCATTAATATGTGCTCAGTTTATTATTACCTGATGACAACTTTAATCTCTCATTGGGTTTTATTATGCTTTTTTATTGCATTAGACTTTCTTATCACAGTAATCAGGAGGTGCAGAAAATATTTCAGGTGTTGCGACACAACACCTCTGCGTTGGACTAAGGACTTTACTGCCGGGACGGAGGATGTAGAGTAAAGGAAAAAAGCACAAAGCAAGTTGTCTGAATGGCCAGTTTCACCTTGTAACACAAAGAAAAGCCTTATGCTCTGACTGATATTGGTGAGTAAAACATAAAGGCACAGTGCAAAAAAATTCCCTTCTCTCCTTTGTCATTTTATTTCCTGAAATCTCACATGAAATGACCACAAATTAATTTGAGGAATATTCTGTCTATCAGTGAATTAAGTGTAATTAATACACTGTGCAATTAATCAAATTGTGATCGCAACTTTGGCTCCACAAAAACAATGTAATTGAGGAAAACAATACTTTTCCACATTACATTTCACAAGTATACTCTTATTGGGTCTTGTGTTCTGAAGGAGAATTCAAAAGGTTCAACTGAAAAAGTATTAAGGGAAGTTTCACAGTTCAAGGTGTTTTTGACTGTTGATTTATTTAACTGTTTTACTGTTTAAGTTCAACGAATGCAACATCTTACAAAAAGTCAATGAGTAATCGTGTTAAATAATCTCGATTTCAATATTGACCAAAATAATTGTGATTATAATTATTTTTCCATAATCAAGCCGCCCTATAATACACTGACAAGCTAGTTTGAAGCATGTTGGTTTTGATTAAGGTCTGAAGGATTCAGGAGCAAAGCCACAAAATCCAGGTTCCTTATCAGATGTGCCATCAAGCAGTTATCCAAGCAAAGTGGACACTCTCAACAACACAAAGAGACAGGATGCAGAGAGTTCTATAGGAAACACACAAGTACATCCACACTACACTGGAACCAGTTAATTACCAGCCGTCTATTAATAACTGTCACTATTATTCGACATGGTCGCTAAACCACCTCAAATCATACGAGTGCCCCTCGCAGGAGATTAGTGTTAGTCTTTTCTCAGAGGACTGTTCTATTTATCAGCTTACTCGCTGTTTGGTAGATGGCTATCATGACATGTTTGCGTGTGCCTATAAATAAATAAATCCACCATTTAAATGACACATATGTTATGGTATGTAATCATGTTCCGCTAGAGTTCATTCACAAAACTGAATGCAAGCCATTAATAAAACTGATATCTATTGTACTTGTGGATGTTATTAGAGGATATAACATTAACTACATCTGCACAAAAGACAGATTGAGATAAGGTTTTTGGAATATCATAATATCATTGAGAATGTGCAGACTGCTGTACTCGCTTTAAACCTGCACTTTAATGCTCAAGCCAGCTTGTTTCGTAATTTTTTTCAATATCATAGGCTATACAGTATATCACATGTGCTCTTGGTGGAAGGCAACTTATTTTTACTGATCAATCTGAGCAGGTCATAGGTAAAGCTGTTACTACTCCTCACAACTGAATATGTCCATATTTCACACACGCTAAACACAGGTGCAGCACCACTGTGAAAAGCATGTCAGCTAAACATTTGGCTTTGGGGAAATATGGCCCCTTTTATTCTCTCTTTCTCACCCTTTAAAGTCTTGCTCCCCTTTGCTTACTTATCAATAATGCCAGGATGAACACCGTTTTAAAACGTTTTTTTACTGCAGACTGCTTCTTATCTTTTTGCAACACATTTATTCATTAAAAAATGTAAGAACAGCAGGTCAACTTTGAAAATAACTAGTGCTTAAAAAACGACAGCGTGGGGATGCATGAAAACGTTCGGTTTGATGGATTGACATGGTAAAGCTAAACCCTCCTTGCGTCATTGAGGTCTGAAGGTTATCTTATATCAGAAAGACTGCAAATATATTACATGGAACACACCATGTCTGAGATGAGTTAACACAACACTTGATTTTTCCTTTTCTTAAAGGTCTTATAAAGGGCCATCCACACGGAATCGCTTTTTGGTGAAAACGCACGTTTTGCATCGTTTTGGCCGATCGTCCAAACGAATCCTGTAAACGCACTGCCTGAAGACGCACTTTTTTGAAACCTGGTCCCAGGGTGAAAAAAATTTGAAAACGCCGCCCTTGCGTCTTCGTTTGGACGGCGAAGCCGCATACTTGTGTATCGATTATGTCATCGCCACGCCCCTCGACCTCTAGCATTCGAACTCTTATCCCGCGACAACGTCTCATAACAACAACAACAACAATGGCAGACTACAATGGCGTGTGACTTCTGACACATGTATATAGCAATTGTAAGTCGCTTTGGATAAAGTGTCAGCTAAATGACTACATGCTACAAACGATTCTGTTTTTTTTGCACTAGCCATTTTCGTCGTCTTCTTCTTGTGTTTGGTTTCTTCTTCTACTGTCTGTTTGCATACAGCATCTTCTTCTCCGAATTTCTGTAGCAGAAACAGCGCCACCTATAGGCCTGGTATATGAAGTAGCATGTTGAGTCATTTACAAATGGATCCGTTTGGACGCAAATATTCTTGAAACGATGCCAGGGAAGACAGTGGGAAAAAAGATCGTTTTGGTACGTGTGGATGTGGCCTGAGTCAGTGAGGTTTGGTTTGAGGTAGAGATGTGTTTTCACCCCTGCAATTTAAATCTGATGTTGTTGAAGATCAACTTTTGGGAAGTAGTCAAAGCAATGTGGAAAAATGTCAAATAGCTGCAAAATGAGAGCAGGAGCGTGCAGGTAGAATAGAACAGCTTTCTGTGGAAGATGGCAAGTCAAGTAATTTGTTGCTCTGTGAGGCATGTTAGAACCTACCTGTGTTATTAGAGCATTACAAAATGTGCAGGGATGCCTCAAAATGTACTCTACATGTATATGTCGTCTAATCTCACCTGGATCAAATCAATTGAAGTTGGAAGCAAAGGACAACAATCATACCAGATTGTGGTAAACTTAAATGCTTTTGGAAATGTATATTTGTTTTTTTACTACAGGAATCTGTAATTCAAGGATACATGTTAAAAGACATCACTGACATGGGAACCAAAGGAATATTTTTGAAAGATCTCAAATGAATTGCTGGGAAAATGACTTCAGACAGATTTCAAACAGGAAATTAACACTGAACTCACCATTAACCTTACATTAATTTTGGGCAGATGGCAGTGCTATGGGTTGTTTGGATGAGTGTGTCACTCTGTAAAAAAAAAAAAAAAAAAGTTGATTTGATTATGTCTTGGGAATAGAGTTTTCCAACTCCGGTATGTCATTTGGTTAATGTGAAATATTTTTTGATTTAATGAGAAATCATGCTCCCCTAGAATGCATCAGAACAAAACTTTTGAGGGCAAACCAGGGGTTGGAAGAAAATGGCAGACATAAATCAGAAGCAAAAAGAAAGAAATGCAGAGAAAGTACTGTGCCTTTCAGTCAGCAAGAGTCTGTGGAGTCACTCCCTCTGGGACTAAAAAGCTATGTGGGAAAATGTGTAGCAATCAGGGATAGGAAACATACGTGGCTAGAGATTAAGCGGGGATGAAGAGAGAGTAGTAAGTAAAAAGTACTTTGGCAAAACGTTACTTAAATAATTGAAAAATATGTCAGTTTAAGTAAACGTTAGTGTGTTACATATTTAAATGGTGATATATGATATTGCTGTTAACTAAAGAGCACCTTTAGGCTACAAAATAAATTGCATTATATTACATGCGACTAAGATTTATAGGAGATGTTGCTGAATGCTACAAAAATAAACATTCTGATATCTTTGAAATGGTGAGGAGCAGGAGATTGTGAAATAAATGGCATCATGTCACATTTTTGCATTCCTCCTGGGTTTTATTTTCTAGATGCCTGTAGTTCCCTGTTGCTCAATAGAGGGCAGTGTTGGCCTAAAGATTAGTGTTAAACTGGCAAGATAAGTCTGGGTGGGGAGAGTGAGGGGCCCTTGATCAAGGCACCTAAGAGCTGTTTATTAGTGTAGTATGCCTTCTTCTGATGAACAATTTTTTGTTCTATTCATACTGGAACTAAAATAATAACACTATATAGTATTTAAATATTACAAGTGTACAAGATACTACACAAAAACAACAACAATTATTTTATTATCATTATTATTGTTGTTATGATTAAATATATAATAAAATAATTATTATTAATTAGTTGTTGTGTGCGTGCGTGTGTATGTGCGTGCGTGCGTGCGTGCGTGCGTGCGTGCGTGCGTGTGTGTGTGTGTGTGAGTGAGTTTTCGGTAATTTCAACATTCGTGTATTCACATTGAATTACCGTTATATAGAGTACTCAAGTTACACGCAAAACTAAATTGAGGCACAGTCGGTGAAGTGATCCCGACTGGTCCTGGCTAACGCCGTTATGCTAACATATTAACATACGCTAACTGCTAACGTTACCGGAGGACACACACTGAAACTGACTTCCTCATTATGGAAACATGCAATTTAACTTTGGCAAAACAACCGTGTAGCCTGAATTGTTGAATTGGGACAATTTATGGTAAAACTGACGATAAAGCAAGGGGTGCTTTACGGGCATAGGCGTCGATTTCGGTGGGGACAGTGGGTACGCGTACCTACCAGATTGCGTCATTTGTACCCACCACTTTTTTGAAAACCTCGAGCTCAATTTAGTTAAAAAAAAAAAAAAAAAAAAAAGTCCATAACACATATAATTCTTGAGCGACAGATGCCAAAAAATCCACAACAATCTTTATCCCCACAGGGCAGGCACAGACACAGCCGCTCTGCTGCTGCGCTGGCTGCACGCTTCTCTGTTCACTACACTGCCTGTCGGGACATTCTGCTTAACGTGAAAAAGAGCTTAACGTGGTTTAATGTACCTAAACAACGATCAATGATCACCAAATTTCTCATGGCCATATCTTGTAATGAACACTTACGCCTGTCAAAAGAACTAAACCGAAATCCAACGATTATATAAGTTTAATAATAATTATTAAGTTTAATCTCACATTAGCGTTGTCTTCTTTATTGGCGCCTATGGCGAGGAAAAAGCTTGTACCTATAAACAATGATCAATGATTACCAAATTTCTCTCTCATATTGTTTCTCATAACCACTGAAAACTGTCAAAAAATCTAACCAGAAATGTTTTGATGATTGATCATTGTTTAGGTACATTAAGCTTTTTCACGTTAGGGACCGTTCGGTATTTATGGAATGGACCACCGGAGGAAAATAGGGGAGGGTCATGTCTTTTTATTTTCTGCTGAGGGGAGGGTCATCCAACATTTTTTAGTCTGGGTGGGGGGGTCACCCAACTTTTTTATTCATGAAAAGAGCAAAATTTCAAAGTGGCTTGTTTGGTGCATATTTATCCATGTAGCTCTCAGTCTCGGCCCCCTAGCAGATGGTCTGACCCCATAAGCGGAGTTTGCTGGGGGGGGCAGGAGGAGCACTGCCCCCCTGGTGGCTCAAACGGGTAATTGCATTGTTTAAAAAATTAGTGGAATAATTACATCTGGCATGACCAGATATTAAATAAATATCTTAAATAACACAAAACAACTAAATGGTGGAAGGTAATACATCTGATTTCATATACTGCTTTAGTAAAAAAATATGACCTGGCTGATGATGGGAGCAGCAGGACGCAAAAAAACGAAAGTTACTGTTGCACTAGTCTGGACATCTTGCCGTGCCAACCTTGCAATAACGGTTTCCTAAATGCCATGTATATACATGTGATGTCAGCTTACTAATTGTTGCGGGTTTTGTGTAGATTTGGACTTTTATTCCACTTTGTTTAAACGGCGAAGTGGAGAGTGAAATGAGAATTCCAGTAAAATTTCCCACAAGGTGTTATTTTCTTTAAATTTAGAAAGCATTTTCTAATGTGCTTATTAGCACAAGTGCTGCTCATAATATCCATACCGTTTATATAAAGAGTAAAATTAAATCCAGTAACTTCATTTTGTTTTTTATAACTTTTCATTAATTCTAATATGCCATTAGGTATAGATTTGAAAACTGAATTATATTCCTTGAACGTTATTGGGAATCCTTTCTCTCTGAGAAAAGATTTGTAATTAAGTAATTGACCATTACAATCAAAAAGATCTTTTACGAAGATAATATCTCTATTGATCCATTTTTGCAAATAGAGTGACTTGTTCCCCCTAGTGATGCATTCATTATTCCATAAGATAGACTTGTGTGGAGAAAAGTTGTGAGAATGACACAGCTTCCAGGCCAAAAGAGCTTGTTGATAAAATTGGGATAGTTTTAACGGCAATCTTGTAATATTGTAGTTACATTTCAATACAAATTTAAGACCTCCTATACTATTAAAAATGTTATTGGGGATAAAATACCATAAAGACTCTGGTGCTCTCAAACATTCCTTCAGCCATTAAAGGTGTAATTCAAGTCCAAAAAGTCCAAAAGTTCAAATCCACCTTCAACCTTACAGCCAGAGAGCACCGCTTTTTTTAAATGATGGTGTCTGTTTTTCCATACAAAATTCGTAAATATGGAATTTATATCTTTACATGTTGAATCATGGACATTGAGAGAGAGGGCAGGGTAGACAAATCTTGAAATCCCTTCTGCTTTAGTCAAAAGAATCCTTCCTAAAATAGAAATGTCTCTTTGAAGCCATAAATTCAGTATTGTTTTAGTTTTCTTCAGTTTAGACGAAAAATTAAGTTGTTGACGTTCCTTGTGGTCCTTGCAGATATGAATACCTAAATATTTTACACATTTCTTAACAGGTATATTAAACATTTTATCCTCTTCAGTCTGATACAGACATAAAATTTCACATTTAGATTTGTTAAGTGTTAAACCCGAAGCAGCTGAAAATTGGTCAATTAGGGATATAGCATATTCAATCTGATGTTTGTCACTCAAAAAGAGAGCTGTATCATCCGCTAGTTGAGTAACTCTAATTTCCTTACCAAAAATAGACAAACCTTTAATAATAGGATTATGTCGAATATGTAATGACAGTAATTCAACCACCAGTAGGAACAAGAACGGTGAAATAGGGCGGCCCTGGCGAACTGATCTCAGTACAGGAAATCTTTTTGTGGTGTTTGGATATAATATCACAGAACTGTCAATATTTTTATAAAACATTTCAACTGTAGATATAAAATTTTGTCCAAAATCAAAAATTTGAAGTGCTTTGAGTAAAAAATAATGTTCTACCGTATCAAATGCTTTATAAAAATGAAGGAATACTATCAGTGCGTCAGTATTGATGTTATCAGAATAGTCCAGCAGGTCGAGAACAAGTCTTATATTAGAGCTAATGTGACGGTTAGACATAAAACCTGTTTGTGTTTCACTTATTATCTCGTGAAGAACTCTTTTTAACCGTTTAGCAAAAATGAATGATACAATTTTGTAGTCGATATTTAAGAGTGTAATAGGTCTCCAATTTTCTATCAATAACTGATCTTTATCAGGTTTAGGGAGAAGACATATTAAACCTTGCTTCATGCTTGTGGACATTTCCTTTTTTAAAGTGCATTCTTTGAATAAATCAAATAGAGGATTTTCAATAGTTTCCCAAAAATGCAAATAAAATTTGACTGAAAGCCCATCATTACCCGGAGATTTCCCTTTTTTCATTGAGCTAACAGCCTCTGAGATTTCGGCTTTAGTAATGGGACGTTCACAGTCCATTTTAAATTGTTCAGATATAGTTGGTGTAAATGTTTTAACCGACTCGATAAATCTATCACATTCATCAAACTGAATATTTGACATATATATATTACTATAAAATGTACCAACATATCTTGAAATGTCTAAAGAATTAGAGGTGATGTTATCATTAATTTTAAGAGTAGTTAAATTATTTCTCTTACGATTTCGCTTCTCTAAAGCAAAGAAGTAACTTGAATTTCTTTCCCCTTGTTCCAACCATTTTGCTCGAGACCTTACAAATGCCCCTTTAGCCATTTCAATATACATATTATCTATTTCCTCTTTTAATCTATTCAACATTATTTCTTCTTCCTCTGAAAGATTATCCTTAGTCATTAAAACATTCAATTTATCCATGATATTTATTTATTTAGCTAAGCTATTTTTTTTAATTACTTTACTTCGTTTAATTGCTATTTCTCTAATTTTAAACTTGAAATATTCCCATTTTTGTATGTGATTCCCTTCGTTATTACCAAATATGCTTTCGGCTGTTTTTTTGACTGAATCACAAAACTCATCATCTTTTAATAAATTATTATTTAGTTTCCAATAACCACGTATATTACCATTTTGTTGTTTTGTTCCTACTAAGTGAATTGAAATTAATTTATGATCAGAAAATGGGGCATAGCTATGTAATGATTCTGACACAAATTGCAGACAAGAGGGAGATATAAGCCACAGATCAATCCTAGACTGTAAGGATCTACTGTTGTTGCGCCATGTAAATTCCTTAATGTCAGTGTTTAAAAAACGCCAGATATCTATAACTGCCAGTTATTCACAAATATATGCAGTACTTTTGAATCTTGAATGTGGAATTAATCTTACAGGTACTCTATCTACAAGATCGTCTGGAGCATCGTTATAATGTATGAAGGTAAATATGGTGCAAAAAGGGAGAGCTTGTAGAATACAATGTGAGAACTTGCAGAACAAAAAATCTGAACTTGTATGTTAAAATTTGCACTTGTAAAAATAAAATTTGCACTTGTAAAAATAAAATTTGCACTTGTAAAAAATATTCACACACATGTGATCTGAATTTGAAGTCATACAAAGTTACAGAAAAAATATTCACAAATGTGTAGATTGATATTTACATGAACACAATGACAGCTGCAAACTTATAATGCAACATTTACTCGTATACTTTTTTTTTTACTCTGGTTCATTTTCCATCACAACCACAACTCAGTGATTACAACCTCTGGAATCTGTCACTGCAACTTCACATATGTGCTCTCTCGCATCACAAAGTGGCGAATCTGCGCACCTCGACTTTCACAACACTCTTGACGATACATTTGGTGCAAAACTAATTTGTACCTGTGGACTTAGGCTGTGGAGCTCTGAGCTAACAGAACGGGAAAAGCCTTCTTATATACAGTCTATGGGAAAATCAGGGTTTCTATCGCCAGATGAGGGACAACTCTGTCTGGCTTATTTATGTAGCATGGAAACTTGGTGGAATAGCATGCTAGCGTTAGCTAACTAGCAGCCAGCCCGCTTCTAAATAAATACCTTTTAATTGTCTAAACATTTTTAACAGTCAAACTAAAACACTGGCGGTGAGCTCCACGGCCTGCAGCCGCAGACGGACCGTCATCAGTGGGTAACAGGTGCCAAGTTTCGCATCCCTGCCGAGAATTGCATCCACTAGGGAAAATAATGATTTTATAAGGCAAAGTACTGTTTAAAAACTAGGCAATAGTAAATCTCTTTGTCGTGTTCATCAATAATGATTAGGATTTTAGAAGGTTTAGAGACATCAATGTTTTATCAGACTCTGTAGTAGCATTTCCTTGCTACCTAGATGCAATTTTCGGCAGCAATGAATTCTGCAGAAATTATTGTTTCTGCCCAAGCGGGTGCAATTCTTAGCAGGGATGCACAACATCAGCAAAGCAAGCTCTGGTAATGGCCGGGGGATGGGCCGCTGCTACCGGATGTGGGGCTCTCCGTGTCCCGCTGGAGCTCCGACTGCAGGTTGAGGTCGGCAGCGAAGCTTTCTGGCAAAAGCAGTGTTGCTACGCTGGTCAATCCCCATTGATGACAGTCCGTCTGCGGCTGCAGGCCGTGGAGCTCACCGCCAGTGTTTTAGTTTGACTGTTAAAAAGTGTTTAGATAATTAAAAGGTATTTATTTAGAAGCGGGCTGGCTGCTAGTTAGCTAACGCTAGCATGCTATTCCACCAAGTTTCCATGCTACATAAATAAGCCGGACAGAGTTGTCCCTCATCTGGCGATAGAAACCCTGCTTTTCCCGTTCTGTTAGCTCAGAGCTCCACAGCCTAAGTCCACAGGTACAAATTAGTTTTGCACCAAATGTATCGTCAAGAGTGTTGTGAAAGTCGAGGTGCGCAGATTCGCCACTTTGTGATGCGAGAGAGCACATATGTGAAGTTGCAGTGACAGATTGGACAGGTTGTAATCACTGAGTTGTGGTTGTGATGGAAAATGAACCAGAGTAAAAAAAAAGTATACGAGTAAATGTTGCATTATAAGTTTGCAGCTGTCATTGTGTTCATGTAAATATCAATCTACACATTTGTGAATATTTTTTCTGTAACTTCACATTCAGAATACAGGTGTGTGAACATTTTCTACAAGTGCAAATTTCAACTTACAAGTTCAGATTTTTTTTACAAGCTCTCATGTTTTTTTTCTTTGTATGACTTCAAATTCAGATCACATGTGTGTGAATATTTTTTACAAGTGCAAATTTTATTTTTACAAGTGCAAATAAAATTTTTACAAGTGCAAATTTTAACATACAAGTTCAGATTTTTTGTTCTGCAAGTTCTCACATTGTATTCTACAAGCTCTCCCTTTTTGCACCATATTTACCTTCATAATAATCGCCTCCAATAATCAAGTGTGCATCCTTATATTTGTTTTTAAAGGCTTCAAGTTTCATACAGAGTTGAAAAAACATATTTTTTGCTAGAGCTGTAGTGTTGTAGTTATATAAATTGCAAACAATAAAGAAGGAATTGTCTAATTTGAAAACTAAGATTATCCATCTGCCCTCATTTGAGATCACTGATTCAACTATATCTCCTTTAAAATTATTAAGGAGAATGGCGACACCTGCTGATTGTTGAGAGCCATGACAAAAATAACATTTATCGCCCCATTGAGCACTCAAAAATTTCGCATCACTGTCCACGGAATGAGTCTCTTGTAAAAATATCAAATCAGCATTATTTCGTCTACTGAACAAAAAAATTTATTTCCTTTTGGTGCTGTCACGTATACCCCTGACATTGAAAGATATTATTTTTAAGGAACTAAAAGGGAAGTCTGTCATAATGAAGGAAAAAAGAGAAAAATCTGAACTGGAAGTCTGTTAAGGTTATAGGAACTAGTTAAGGAAAGGATACTCTGAAGTAGGGAATATCAGAGATTAACTCACCGTCAAGTGGGAAGCTCTGAACATGAGTACCTCAATTAACTTCTAAAATATTCTTATTTTAACTAGTGGAGTGAGCATATTGCCCTTTGAATTGTATACAGGGAGAACAAAATTACCCCTTAAGATTTGGTGGCATATTTAACTTAAACATTTTACCTCACATTAAGAGAAGTTTAACAAGGTAAGCAGTGTGAATATTTTACCTCATATTAATGGAAATATAACAAGTTATGCAGTGTGTCTCACACCGTTAATGATGGCGGCAGGACCCTGCCATTTAGTTTTCTTTCCATCAGTGCGAGCTTGCTTCACAAGAGGCCAAAGTTTATTTCTGCACTGTCTCTCCTGTTGGGTTAAATCCTCAGTCATCCGAAGGTTCTTTCTCTTCATGACATCAGCGTTGAGGGATGCTCGCCATAGTTTGAATCTAAAGGTGCGCATGGTGAACTGAATGATGACGGGACGTGTGCTTTTATCCTCTCTTGGGCGTCCGACCCTGTGCACGGTGTCCACCATGAATCCAAGCTTGCTCTTTTCATCTGGGATGATTTCAGCGATAATCTCCAGCACTTCCTTTCTCACATCCTCGTTGCTGCTTTCTGGGAGATTCAGAAGGCGGAGATTCCATCTCCTACTGTACCGCTCCGACTCTTCTTGTTTCTCCCTCAAGGTTGTCATCTGGTCATTCATCTTCTTCACTGTGTCATCAGTTCCTTTCCACTTGATTTCCAGCCCTTTCACATTTTCCTGCACACTAGCAATCTCAGCTGTGTTTCTCATTACCATTTCTTCAAACTTCGAAAAACGGTCATTCAATCCATTAATGGCTTTTAGGGTGTCAGCATTTGATACCGTTTCCTCTTCTTTGGTGCAGACCTTCTTGGGATTTGGACTTTTCGTGGGAGTATCAGGAAGAGGTGTACATAAACCAGAGAACGAATTATCAGCATCTATATCCATTATCAGGCCTCCTTTTCTCACGTTCTTGGCATCTCTCTTTGACATCTTGGCACACGTAACCTGGCTGTTAGCAAAACTTTGGCTAACAGCTAACAGTTTGTAAGCTAGTTGCTACTTCACAAAGTTTGACAAGTAAAAGTCCTTTTGTTCGGGCGAAAGAACTTACTAGATGCAAGAGCAACGTTTCACTCCTTCGTTTATCGATGATTTATTTTCAATAATTCGATTTAAACCATTGGTACTCAGTTAGAGTCTCGGAGCTCAGAATAAGACGTCTGCATAGGTCGCCATCTTGGACCAACCCCTCACTGTTACATTTTACTTATCTGAAGTAATGCAGTAATGCAGGAAGTGTGCATTTAGTTTCCATGCTTATTGTGTTTCCACAACAATGTTAGTGAGTAAATCTAAATGGCCACCACACCATAACAGAGGAGAGTGATGTGTAAGATGAGAAAGCTTAACTCCTGAACGTCATGGCTGTAAAAATCAAATGGTATCTGTACTTCTTTGCTAAGTGCAAACTTGCACGCGAGGGGAGGGTCATGCCTTTTTTTCAAATCGTTTTGGAGGGTCATAGGAAAATTATTACTGACAAGGGGAGGGTTACGTCTTTTTAGTTTGGAGGCCACAAAACTCCTCTGGTGACCCCTTAATTAAATAACGAACAGTCCCTTATGACTTATAAACCCCATGAGAACCGTGGGGAGTCAACCCACAGCCGCTCTGCTGCCCTGCTGAAAATGTGAAGCAGAAACGCTTAATGTCAGATAACGTCAATTGGACTTTGGGTTCGATTTTTTGACAGTTTTCAGTGGTTATGTGGAGCAATGTGAGAGAGAAATTTGGTAATCATTGCTCATTGTATGTACATTAAACCACGTTTTTATTAATTAGTAAGCTACAGGGCAGCGTCTTTCAGAACATGACCTGCGCGAAAGAGAAAAAAAAAAAAATGAATGCGTCATTGTACCCAGCACTTCTGGAAATGTACTTCCGAATGCGTCTCTGTCCCCAGCACATTTCAAACCAAACTGACGCCCATGTTTACGGGTGTGGCTGCGCTACATGCTGACCTGTCAATCATGACAGAGGCTTATAGTGCGTTCCATTTGTACTCGGAGGTCAGAATTTTCGAGGTCAAAGTCGGAAACACGCCACCTGAACTTGGATTTCCAAGTAGGGAAGTCGGACAACCTTGCAGTACCCCAAGCTCAAAATTCAACAAAGCTGCCCCGTGCATCAACAGTAGTGAAAGTTGTAGTAACATACAGTTTATTAACACTTTTGTCTTTTTTGTGTCTCACTAAATCCAATCAAGCTAGTTAAAGCCCAGTCTGCTCTGATTGGTCAGCGTTTCTGGGTCTTTTGCATCTGCACTCTCAGCATCTCGTCACTCTCTTCATTGTAACAGCACTTTCTACATCTGAATAATAATCAGGTTTATTGCCAATAAGTACTTCCAAGGAATTTGCCTTGGTGGTTAGTGCATACATAAATAACACATATTGAACATTAATATGAAATAAACAATAAAAACCTAAACAAATATATACAAAATAGCTGTTTAACATTAGAAGAAAGAAAAAAGAGGCTGAATGGATTGAGTGCATAATGTGCAAAAATATATAGTATGTGCAATGGGCAGGTGTATAGTCCAGGAATATATGACATCACAACCATAAAGAAGTCCTGATGGCTTGTTTAAAGGCACAGTTCCTGAATACGGTCTGTATGCATTTAATCTGTGGACTGAGCGATTTGATACTTTCACAGTCTTAATATTTCAAGTGCAGTCCCCGTTTGGTGCATGTTGGATTGAGCCAGTTGCTTGGTTCCCAGTATTATTTCCCAACTCTATTGTGTAAATTCTCACAAACAACATGTAATACAAAATGCAGCTATAAAAAGTGCTTTACAATGTGCCCCTCTTACACCTATTCACGTACACTGATGGTGGCAGAGCTGCCATGCAAGGTGCTGTCCCATCTCTCTTGTGGCCGCCACAGTCACCTCTCTCTGTTACTTCTGCCTGTAGGCCCGCTGCTGCTCCTCAGTCAGAAGTGACAGAGAGAGGTGATGTGGCCAGCGCTTTATATTAACTTTTTAATCACCAGCCAACACGGCTAGTAGATTTTTAAGTTACCAGCCAATCACAGTTTCCACTAGCCACATGTTTGTTTGGTTTTTTCCTAACTAACTTTACTTTAATTTCAGTTCCTCTTGTTTGTTTCGTGCCATTCCACTTGTCTTCTCCATTTCATCATAGCTCGTAATCGATACCAAACGCTAGGCATGTAGCCAACGGTTGTACGACATTTCACAAAGTGTTGATGGGAAATGTAGGATTAGCACAACAAGCAGTGTTGCCAGACAAAGATTTCGTTTCGTAGCCAAACACACACAAAACCGCCCAATATTCTTGACGGAAAACAGACCAATCTGGAAATACTGACTTGTTTTCTGCAGACTGCCGATTCAATCAGACGCAGAGTTATTTGCTTCATTCAGCACCGGCCAAATTGGCTAGTAACTTTACAATGTTACCCACTCAAATGAAGTTTTACCGGGATTTGGCAGGTTGGCGGGTGTCAATTTAAAGCCCTGGATGTGGCATCCACAAGATAGAACTACCCCAGACAATACTGGATACTCTTTTCTACAGAGAGTTGCTCTTTTGAACCTGCCCCCACTGCTGTACAGAGGCTCGACATCTTAACAAGGTCACAAACTCAAATTAGTAATGAAGCCATGAAGTTTATAAAGACATTCAAATACAACAAATATTGTTGGTTATTGTTTATTATTATTAATTTATTTGATGTATTTAGAATTGTGAGAGGAAACCAATTCACCCTGACAAAACCCACCCAAACACCCTTCCATTTTTGTACCTCAATTGGTTCACAGGCGGCATGCTGGGCCTGTGATTGGAAATGGTGGCTGCGGTTGTTGGAAATGGTGAGAAGACCTCATTATTTTATGTCTTCTCGTGCTGAATCTTGGTGAGTTCTTTGTAGCGTTAGTGCAGCTTGTGGTGAGCTGAACCTTATCAGAGATGGGTGGTAAGTGTACATGCTTTGATGTGTGTACAGACCCCTGCTTGACTGTGCTAGCCGGTAGCTACATGAGTGGTGAGGTCTTCTAAGCTGGCAGTGTGTTTGATGGACATGGGGTGAGGACACTGCCTTTTAATGTGTCTCTCTGCTGAATCTTTAACTGGTTCTAATGATGTGCGTGCTAAAAACTATCAAGAATGAGCACGTATGTAGCAAGTGTACATACTCTGGTGTTTGCTTAGACCACTGCATGCTTGGCAGTGTATTTAGTGGACATGGTGTAAGGACACAGCTTTTTACTGTGTCTCTCTGCTGAATCGTTAACTAGGTCTAATGATGTGTGCACTGAACCCAATCAAGAATGGGTGGCAAGTGCTTTGGTTTTAACAATAAGGGATCCAGCAGAACACAAAAAAGCAGTCACTCTGTTGAACGCTCAGAAATACTGTATACTTAACAGTATTTTTTTTATATTTCTCACTGTCCTCTGTTTTTATTCTTATATGTTAAGTGAGTGTTGTACTTTGAGAGCAAAGATTAACCGGAGTCAAATTCCTTGTTTGTTTGTGCAAACCTGGTCAATAAAGCTGATCTGATTCTGATTTAAAGTATGACAAAGCGATATGGCCTAAAAGAGGGGTGGGTTTGAGCTCTGTTTACGCAGATTTTAGGCACACTTAACAAGGTCACAAGCTCAAATTAGTAATGAAGTCATAAAGTTTATAACAGCATATCATTCAAATACACTTAACATTATTGTTATTTTGCATTACTATTATTTTATGTATTAAGAATTGTTTGAGGAAACCGGATAACCCAAACTAAACCCAAACAATTTTGTGAGGAAACTGGATCACCTGGAGTAAACCCACATAAACACCCCTCCATTTTGGACCTTATTTGGTTCATACACTGCCTGCTGTGCCAGTTATGGCAAATGGTGGTTACTAGAGTTGAGCCGGATAAAGCACTTTTGGCGAGTACGAGTATTATACGAGTAATACGAGTCAATATCTGTGCTCGGATTGAATAAAAATCCTCATTGGGTAGCTGACTGTGTCTGCGTTCTGTGATAGGCTAGTCGTCACAGCGCCCCTCCCCTACACACGTACAGATTTATTGTGTTGCTGTTTCCCGCTCTGCTCACTCACACACAGAACAGCTCTCTCTCTCTCTGTCTCTCCCTCAGTCACTCAGGTTCGCGGGTCTTTTCCGTTAACGTTTAGGGTTTTTTCAGCTTCAGGTTTGTTTTTTACTTTGGTTTGTAGTACTTACTTATTAACCAGTAGAGTTCTGGTAAACGTGGGGTTTGTTCAGACGTGGTTCTTGGTAGAATGCGACTCGCGTTGCGTCTCTGCCTGTCGGAGATTTTTTTTCTTTTTTAAACCATCAGCTGGCTCTAAACAGATCTGAAAAACAGCGTCGGACTATTTGATCGTAGAACACAGTCCCCCCCGCCCCCCTCTCTCTCTTTCTTTCTCTCTCTCTCTCTCTCTCTCTCTGTCTCTCTCTTACTCACTCACACACACTCACACACACACACACACACACACACACATACCTGGTGTGGAAATAAAAAAAAATTAAAAAAAATCACACTGATCATAAAAAAATTAAAAGTTAAAAAAAGACAGTTATGTTGAGTATGAAAACTCTTGTTCATTACATTTTACTTCATAATTGCAACCGCATGTGTTGTATTCATTGTTGCAAAACTTGTTCTGTATATAGTTTGTTTGTTATCGTGATCAAAACCATTGATCTGAAGCTCGATGCTGATGCTGTCATGTAAATAGTTTTCTAATCAGCAATAAATATAACAATTTCTGATCAACCCATATCAATTGCATGCTTAAAATAACATACCGGTTAAAGCCCCGCCCATTTCAAGACAACCCGACCCACTTCCGGGTTAAATCCCGCCCAGTCCGAGTACAGATACAGATAATTCATATGGTTAACAGATACAGATACAGATACAGATAATGCTGTACTCGCTCATCCCTAGTGGTTACGTTTGTTGGAAATGGTGAGAGGAGATCATCTTTTAATCTCTTCTCCTGCTGAATCTTGGTGAATTCTTTGCAGCTTTAGTGCAGCTTGTGGTGAGCTGAACCTGATCAGAAATGGGTGGTAAGCATACATGCTCAGGTGTTTGCTTAGACCACTGCATGCCTGGCAATGTGTTTGATGAACACGGTGTGAGGACACTGCCTGCCTCTCTGCTGAATCTTTAACTGGGTCCAATAATGTGTGCGCTGAACCCAATCAAGAATGGGTGGCAAGTGCTCTGTTTTTTACAATAAGGGACCTTTAAAGTATGGCAAAACGATATGGCCCTAAAGAGGGGTGGGTTTGAGCTCTGTTCATGCAGATTTCAGGCACACTAAACAAGGTCACAAGCTCAAATTAGTAATGAAGTCATAAAGTCATAAACAACATAACAGTCAAATACAACAAATATTGTTTTTTTATTATTATTAATTTTTTTAATGTATTAAGAATTGTGAGGAAACAGGGGCGCCTGAATAGCTCACCTGGTTGAGCGTTGATTCTGACCTGCGGCCTGTTGTTCCATGTCATTCCCCCTCTCTCTCCCTTTTCACATCTTCAGCTGTCCTGCATAATAAAGGCCTAAAATGCCCAAAAAATAATAATAATAATAATTTAAAAAAAAAGAATTGTAAGGAAACTGCATCACCCTGACTAAACGTACACAATTGTGTGAGGAAAGCCGATCACCTGGAGTAAACCCACCTGATGTGCTGGTGATTAGAAATGGTGGCTGCGGTTGTTGGAAATGGTGAGAAGACCTCATTATTTAATGTCTTCTCGTGCTGAATCTTGGTGAGTTCTTTGTAGCGTTGGTGCAGCTTGTGGTGAGCTGAACCTTATCAGAGATGGGTGGTAAGCATACATGCTTTGATGTGTGTTCAAACCCCTGCTTGACTGTGCTAGCCAGTAGCTGCATGTGTGGTGAGGTCTTCTAAGCTGGCAGTATGTTTGGTGGACATGGTGTGAGGACACTGCCTTTTAATGTGTCTCTCTGCTGAATCTTTAACTGGTTCTAATGATGTGTGCGCTGAACCCAATTAAAAATGGGTGGCAAGTGTACATGCTGGTGCTTGCTCAGACCCCAGCATGCCTGGCAGGGTGTTTGGTGGAGGTGGTGTAAGGACACGGCCTTTTAATGTGTCTCTCTGCTGAATCTTTAACTGTTTCTGTTAATGTGCACTGAACCCTATTTAAGGATTGGTGGCAAGTGTACAGAACAAATAAAACTGTGGAGAGGAGGTTTGTTCAGGCAAATACTGAATCTTTGGTACAGGATGCCCGTACCTGCAAGGCTCGGTGTGTTTCGTGTTTTGTGCCTCTTTGCTGTGTTTGAAGCGGTATGTCTGCTGGACACCGGCATGCTCTTCCCCCGGGAGTCTTCCTCCAGAGAGGTGAAGGAGCTGAACGGGCGGTGGGACTTCAGGGCAGACAAGTCCCCAAACAGGAACCAGGGCTTCGAGAAGGCATGGTACAAAAGTCGCCTGGCAGAGGTGAGCAGGACAGTAGCTAACAGCAGCTCCGACGAAATAAAGCAGCTATAGTTTTTTTTAAAGTTTTTTTTACGTTCCTCATAACCGCTGACAGTAATATATTACATATTTTATATATTTTTATATTACATATATTACACTGATCCAAATGTTGAAGTTTTATTTTGCCTAGACGGGCCCAGTGATTGACATGCCAGGTCCTGCCAGCTACAATGACATCACCCAGGACCCCACACTGAGAGATTTCATTGGCTGGGTGTGGTATGAGCGAGAGGTGGTGGTGCCTGCCCGCTGGATCGCCGATGAAGGAACAAGAGTGGTTCTCAGAGTGGGAAGTGCTCACTATTATTCAGTAGTGGTGAGTATCACATATGCCTTCCCAATCACCTCCAGTCAGAGTTGGAGAAATAAAAGTAATCTGCTTCACTTAATGCAGTTTTAAAATATGACACCAAACCTTTATATCCACCTCTTGTAATTATGTGATCACGATAAGTTGGATTCATTGTCTTTACCCTTTGCAGTGGGTGAACGGAGTGAAAGTGACAGAGCATAACGGTGGCCATCTTCCTTTTGAGGCTGAGATAGGCAGTTTAATCCGCAAGGACCCAACTCAGCCATGCAGGATCACTATCGCTGTCAACAACACTCTGACTCTGGACACTCTTCCTCCAGGAAATATCCAGCACATGGACGACCACACCAAGTAACCTCTTCTTTCTTATTTTAATAAAAACACTGACTTGTAAAACAAATGCCTACATTCATTTGTGTGATCACTTCAGTTTCTTGATGTATTTAGCAGTTTTTTTTATAAATTACAGTTAATTCTTAAGGTTTTCACCCAGTTACAGAATTCAACATTGGTGTACATTGCGCTGGGTTAGAATGGTTGGTGATATCATTATTGCTAAACTGCCAACAGATTTCGTTATATTTTTTTTCCTTACAATTCAGATGACACTTAGCAGTGACACTTCAATTCTTACTGTCATACAAATACAAATAATTAAAGAGCTTTTCCTTTATTTGGAGAATCTAGCCTTTTCTAGTTTGATGACGTATTTAAGTGAAATGTGTACCCATCAGTGACTATT
Source organism: Sander lucioperca (assembly GCF_008315115.2). Classification (NCBI taxonomy): domain Eukaryota; kingdom Metazoa; phylum Chordata; class Actinopteri; order Perciformes; family Percidae; genus Sander; species Sander lucioperca. The sequence continues at coordinate 7,155,056 of NC_050185.1, forward strand.
CAAAAAATGACAAAAATGTAATTGCAAACTATTTTTGATTTGCTCCGATTAACATGTTTCAAGTCATTAATAGTTTTTTTTAAATATTCGTTTTTTTATAAAGGGAATCAATGGATAGAATCTTCTAACCTAAATGTTTTTCATCACATTCTTGGTGATGTATTTGAGTGAAATGTGTACCTGTCAGTGACTATTCAGATAATAAGAAAAACATAATTGCTCAACAGGTATCCTGATGGTTATTTTGTGCAAAACATCTACTTTGATTTCTTCAACTATGCTGGCATACATCGTTCTGTGTTGCTGTATACTACTCCTAAGGCTTATGTGGATGACATCACTGTGGTGACTGACTTCTTGGATAACACTGGTAAATTAATACATGTGATTACAATGAAACTACTAATTTAGTCAATTTAAAATCATCATAGCACTAAAGTATTTGTAAGGGAGTAAACTGCTCAATAAAGCTATATGGGACTTTTGTAAACTACCAAAGACTAGTTATGTGACGCTGTGTGAGTGTTGTTTTCCCTTCGTTTCAGGTCTAGTCTACTACAAGGTGTCAGTCCAAGGTGCTGCCACAGCCACCCTGAAAGCCACTTTGATGGACAAAAATGGCCGCTGTGTGGCTTCCTCCAGCGAGCCATCTGGAGTGCTCAAAGTAGTAGATGTCAATCTGTGGTGGCCGTACTTGATGCATGAGAATCCAGCTTACCTTTACTCTATGGAGGTATGACAACATTACATACAGGTACATGCCAAAGTGACTTTCAGGTGCCATAGTCCCATGAGCATTGCCACTAGATTTGTGAGAGTAATAAGGCAGTTGGCTTGATGAAGAATCATCTTTTTTCTTCTCTAAGGAACCTTGGGGTGACATTTGATAAATCCCTATCTTTTGAAACTCACATCAAATAATTGACCAAATCCTGTTTTTTCCACTTACGTAACATTAGCAAATTAAGGACTGTGGTCTCTCAGTCAGAACTAGAGATGCTCATCCATGCCTTCATTTCCTCCCGTATTGACTATTGCAATTCACTTTTCTCCTCACTCAACAAATCTGTCCTTCACCGCCTGCAGTCCATTCAAAATGCTGCTGCTAGGCTACTTACTAGATCAAACAGGCACACCCATATCACCCCTTTACTCTGCTCCCTTCACTGGCTTCCTGTAACCTACAGGATCCAATTCAAAATTCTCACCATAACCTATAGGGCTCTACATGGTCAGGCCCCCGCTTATCTTGCCAATATAATTCACCTACACAACCCCTGCCGGTCTCTCAGGTCTATCAACCAAAATCTGCTATCCACGCCACGCACTCGTCTGAAGACATGTAGGGATAGAGCCTTTGCCGCTATGGCACCCAGACTCCGGAATGCTCTGCCAACCAGCATTAGGTTTGCGGAGAATGTGGACTGTTTTAAGGGACAAGTGAAGACTCACTTGTTCAGGCTAGCTTTTGGGTAACCTATGTCTTTTATTTATTGATAATTCTATCTGTTGTATTTGTACTTTATTCTATTCTTAGACTATTTCTCTACTATGTTTTATCGTCTATGCACATTGTAAAGCACTTTGTGACCCTGTCTGTGAAAAGCGCTGTATAAATACATTTTACTTACTTACTTACTTATCTTTTAATTAATTACAGTTGAAGGGTAAATGTTGTTTGATGCACTCAACAGCATATTTACCTCTAGGAAGATCACGTGTTTACATCATCCAACTTGTGTTCAAGCTTAAGCTAAAGTTATAGCATATGTTAATAATAATACAATGATGTAAAATGACCCAATTCTACCACCGTACACTGTGTAGGTAAGTATCTAGTCTTTCTGTCTCCTTTTTCTTGTACCTGTTATAGTGCTCTGCATGATCAGTAGAGTTATGCTTTATGGGATGTAATTTTGGAGAACAGCAGCTGTCTCCTTGCAGATGAAAACAGGAAGCTGTTGCATTAATTTGGCCTATAAAATGTCAAATGAAACGCCAATTGTTATGCTCCCTTTTTGCACCCTTGCTTGAAAATGTAATGATTATTCTATACATCAAAAACTAAAAGAGAAAATAGCTAAATGGGATGGGGGGAAAAAACATTGCTGGCCGAATTTAACAATATATTTAAAGTTTTAATTACCCATTTTCACCTGATAATTTTTAGGTGTGTGTGTTATCTTGTGTTAGAGTGGTCAACCTCTTCTATTTTACAATGTCTAAAAGAGTTGTTCTTACATTTGCATTTTAACATCTAGGTTCGCTTAATGGCAACCGATGGCAGATCCACGTATGAGGATGTGTATACTCTACCAGTCGGCATCCGCACAGTCAACGTCACCAGCACACAGTTCCTAATCAACAACAAGCCCTTCTATTTCCATGGAGTCAATAAACATGAGGACTCTGATGTGAGTACCACTAGAGGGAAGTAAGTCCTTCAGCAAAAGACTTGATGTCGTTTAGCTTTGAGGCAACATATGTGTTGTAACATGAGCTAACATCTACAGACCGTCTTGACTGTAACTCAGTCACATAGACATTCAATTCTGATAACAGACAAATGACAGAAAATTTGGTAGAAAAAGTTTAATAATCCATTTCGATTGGCCCCTGATTGTCAAGGACTTTAACCTATTGAAGTGGTTGGGGGCCAACTCATTCCGCACCAGCCACTACCCCTATGCTGAGGAGATCCTGCAGATGTGTGACCGCCATGGCATCGTGGTGATAGATGAGTGCCCGGGGGTGGGCATCGTAGACATGTAAGAGTCACTGCTCACATCGCTGTGATCTTTATGTGTTAGAGGTTTCAGAGTGGGCAACAGCATGAACATCTTACTGTTGGTCACAGTGTATGAGGACGGAGACAGATGAGAGTGTGGTGTCCATTACCACTAGTCTTGAAAACCTCCTGACTGTTGTTAAATTAGAGCAACAAAAATATACTGTACATAAACCTCACCCCTGTCTAAGTTAGGATTATCTAAGAAGTGCCAAATTTGGACTTTCATTTGGAAAATAACAACAGCGTATTCAAAAGAAAGTATTTCCTAATTGATTTTTTTATATATTTGATTAGAAATGAAGCTATCTTCTAGCTCTATATTGGCCCTGCTGTTTCAGTGATTGTAAATTCCTCTTTGTTGACAGGATGTGTCCCTTTCTATTTTAAGCATGCTTCCATCCAGCCCATATTAAAGAAAATCAACCTAGGTATTGTTTTGCCTATTATAGGCCTATATCTAAACTTCTATTTGTGTCGAAATTTTTTAGAGAAGGTTGTGTGTTTAACTGCTGTGTTGGAGAGGCACAATATTTATGGTAAGTTTCAATCAGAGTTTCAGAAACAACACTCTACTGCTGAGGCTTTCTAATGATATTTCAATGACCTCTGATGTGGGTGATTGTTCTGAGTTGGTACTTCTTGGTACCTCAGCTCAACATTAGACACAGTAGATCATTATCATATCCTGATTAAGAGGTTACATGATTGGATGGGCATATCAGGCATAGCTCTGTACAGTTTTTCATCATATCTTAATGACAGAAGCTTCACTGTCTGTACGGGAGATTTTGTGTCAGATTCCTCTCCACTGTCCTGTGGTGTCCCGCAGGGCTCGATTCTGGGGCCCTTGCTATTGTCTTTATGTTTGATGCCCTTCGGACAGATCATACACAGATATAATATTGTTTACCAGTTATATGCAGATGATATCCAGCTTTATTTTTCATTTAAACCCAGTGAGGGTTTTAGGTTAGCTAGGCTTCTTGATTGTCTCAATGCTATTTCAATCAGGAGAGACTTCTTTTGCAGATATGCAAACGTTTTATTGTACAAATGCATAATAAAATGTACAGGGTCTTTGGAGATTAGACTCCATCATTGTAATAATATTTTTAGAGGGGTAGAGAACCAGGACATAACCCCCGATGGAGTCTAGACACTGGTGGCGGTGGAAAAGGAGTCCAGAGACCAGACCAAAGGAGGCAACGGAGCGATGAGAGGAGGCGGCAGGGGAGGTGGAGGGTTGAGCGCTTTGCCTGAAACGACAGCTGACACACAGGGAGAGAACAGATTTAAAGCAGAGTTGTAATGCTGTGATTGGTCCTTGAATTTCATGGCCAAATCTGATTGGTTTAACTAAAAAGTGACACCTCTAAACAGCTGATTTGATTTAAGAAGAAAGAGTAGTGAATGGGTTATTTGATGTCTTCCTGAAAGAATTTGCGCTGAGCTTCATTAGGGACTGGTTAGCAGAAATCACGTCAAAATTACAATTTGACCAGTCCTCACTGTTTTTGCATACACATGTAGATAATGGTTAACCTGAAATCATGGTGGAGCTGGTGTGTTAGTCTAGTTTTTACATAAAATGTCAACTCAGTGTGTGATGTGTCTTTTGTGCCTTGCCAACGTAGTCGCAGTTTTGGAAACGCCTCCCTGACCCATCACCTAGCTGTCATGAACGAGCTTGTACGTCAACAAGAACCATGCCTCTGTGGTCATGTGGTCAGTAGCCAATGAGCCGGCTGCAGAGATGCCCCCTGCTGACTTCTATTTCAAGTGAGTACTGGTCATTTCATTTACTGTAAATGTGAAGCACTAAATGGATCAAATATTCATTCATACATCATCATTGACTTGTTTTCCTATCCCCCAGTATGTCTTTTGCCTTAAAATTCTGAAGTTTTCAGATGTATTTTGGGACATTTTAAGCTTTATTTAATAGAGATAGAGAAGAACTGGGCTACCAGGATACTACTCAAAGTCCCAAACGTTTAAAAAGTGTAAAGCTTTAAAGTGTGTGTGTGTGTGTGTGTGTGTGTGTGTGTGTGTGTGTGTGTGTGTGTGTGTGTGTGTGTGCGTGTGCGTGTGTGTGTGTGCGTGTGCGTGTGTGTGTGCATGTGTGATACTGGTTTGTTATTCAGTCATATCCTATCCCTCTTTACTCTGATAAATGGAATGCAGTAAGAGTAGTCCTGAAAACTAATAGCTGGAGCACAAACAAACAGGGCAGACAAATACTCAACCTGCCCAACTATCGTACCCATCAAGTGAAGCAGTATTGGGGGTTGTGGAGAACAAAGTGTACATACTGAAGTTGTAACAGACTAAAGTAGGTTTAGCGTTTTGTGACATTATAGTGATTATATAACACTGTTATCATAAAAAACTTTCTAATGTAAACACCTAAAGCTGCTTTTTGTTTTTCCTACAGGACCTTGATAAAACATACCAAAGCTCTGGATCCAACCCGGCCTGTCACTTTTGTCACAACAACTGACTATGCCAGTGACAGAGGGGTGAGTTTTAACAGTACTCACTTCAATATCAAGAGTTTGTTAAAGTGAAAACCTGCACAGTACATTGATAATTTGTTGTGTTTATTATTTATCACATTAGTAGTAATTAGTGTTTTAAACACCTCCTGAAAAAACTTAGTTTTTGCTAGCTTCTCAACTTGCTGCAGTGATGTACTAGACATGTACTCCAGGGTGTGTCAGTACACAGTGACATCACCATTGTGTTGGGTATGGCTACAAGTGATGCTGACTTCAAACTTTCAACCAAGAGAGAGCAGCAGAACACTGCTTTACAACTTGGTTCTTAGCTACTCTTTTAAGTCATTTAACGACAAAAAGGTTAGCTACATACAAGCAGAACATGTGAGATACTAACAACTCACATTTTAAGTCAGATACTAAAACTTTTTATATAGGTTTTATTATAAATGAGCAAATGTCAAATGCAACATTGCCAGCTTCGGCGGGGGCAACGTGCTGTTCTGGCCTCCTCCGTCGTCCATTAATTCTTAACAATGGACTCCTCGTCGGGCATGAACCCTTACATAATCTACATAATCAGGACTGTGTGAGCATGGTTTGATCAGATTTCATTGACAGTGCTGGTGACATAACACCACAACGGTCATAAAGTTATCTGTCATTACGACCTAAATAAATAAAATAAACGACCATAAATCCTGATTGGTAAGTGATGTAACCCTTTCCCACGTAAGCCCGCCCATATCAAACCAGTGAGGAGAGCACAGACAAAACAACAATATATTTATGTGAAATAACCCAAACTGAAAAAAACATAAAATTGGGTGTTCACGTAGGACCACATCACTCATAGTTAGAAGTTGAGGGCAAATGTGTTTTTAGGGTTTTTAAGGGCAGATGCTGATCATATAATCATCACATTATTCTACACACTATGTAGAGTGAAGATCACTCGTTTGGAAAAACATTTGCAGGACAGAAGGGCAAAATTGTGTCTCTCAGTGCTGCAAGTCAGACCATGACACTCAATTGAATGTTCTTATAAGGCCTGATGAAAAATAAGGGAGTAATGTCAAGATATGCTGCTGAGCTTCAGATGTTGTTGACCTAATGTCAAACTAAGTTGTTGACATGACTCACATTATTGTGCTGTGAGGAGTATCCTTCAGAGCTTAAAGGTACTGATTAGTTTGCAGTCCCTGACAACCTGTAATTACTGCTGCTGCACTCTCTCATGGCCAAAAGTGAGAAAACTGCCAATTCCATTAATTAATCCATTAATTGTATTAGTGCTGGTCTGGTGTATATGGTACCTTCTACCTGACCTCAACAGGGAGAAAAGGCTGTACTATATAACTATACTGTAATATACTATATATATAATATAAAATTGGAAAATGGCAAAAACATTCACTTTAGTGTAATGGGAATAATGGTTTGTATTTTGCCTCATTACAGGTAATACAAGAACATCTGTTTTATGTCATTATAAATGAATACATTATTCTACAAAAAGGGTTATCATCACAGCCTTTATTTGTAATTGATGCTCATAAAGAACTGATCAAACTGTGTTTAACAACAGGAATGTCATGGACGTGTCATATTTAGTCTTTTATCTCATCTCTAGGCTCCCTATGTGGATGTAATCTGTGTAAACAGTTACTTCTCCTGGTACTATGATCCAGGCCACCTGGAGGTCATCCCCATCCAGCTCAAAACTCAGTTTGAGAACTGGTATGGAAAGTACCAGAAACCCATCATCCAGAGTGAATATGGAGCAGATGCAGTGCCAGGGCTTCACAGTGTAAGGATTCATACATATACACATCCACTTACCTGACTGTAGTGCACCAGAAATTATAGTTATATCACTTTTTTGTAGCATCCTAAGGCTTCAATTCAGATTTTGTTAAACTTCAGCCTCCCCACATCTGTCTTAGAGAACACATTTTCCCAGAAACATGGTAATGCCGGGGGTAAGAAGCTGTCTTTTCACTCTCCAGGATCCACCCGTGATGTTTTCTGAGGAGTACCAGAAGGCAGTCCTGCAGAGCTACCACAACGTGTTGGACCAGAAGAGGAAGCAGTATGTCATTGGTGAACTCATCTGGAACTTTGCCGACTTCATGACTGTACAAGGTACTGCAGCTGGAGATCACAACCTGTAGAACCAGAATTTCAGTAATTTCTCCCAGTTTATACACAGCTCCTGTTAGTATGCAGATTGGATTCTGCTATTTATTTCCATCTTTGTATACAGTACTGTACAACAAATTGAGGGTTCTGGTAATGCAATAGATAGGGCTGTTTTTAGGCAGTCGGCTGGAGCACCACCAGCTGGATGGGCATCAAAGTAGATGAAATTATAAAAGTCTGTTACACTGACGTCTAATCAGTGTGATCTACAACAATCTGAGCCTATCAGTGACAAAAACAACTACTTTTGGTGGATGTACATTGATGGTGTGCATTTGCCCCATAGGGTTACATTGCAGCCTAGTTCACGGCTGCTGGTTACAGCATTCTCGCTCAATACTGGACAAATTTTAAAGATTTTTGTTCACATTAGTCACTTAGACACAAATGCATAAGAAAATAGGGTCAAGGTTGAAAAATACCAAAATTACCTTTTAATACCGGGTATTGGTAACCATCCCTAAATAAAATGACATATTTATCGCATTCCAGACAGTCTTTTGCGATGTGCGCATGTTAATACATAATGTAAATATCATGATGACAATGAAAATACTTGGTCAGCACTACAAAATATGGACATGTAATATCTATATTCACATTATAGACTTCACCACTGACTATCCCTGTAACAATTTGGCCACAATTAAGCATTTTGACCATACGGTCCAGCCATACACTAGGGTTTTGACCTAGTCTTGTTTAAGAATAAATGCCAACATTCACCAGTTCCAACTTCTCAAATGTGAATATTTCCTCAATTTTAATTGAAAGAAAAAAAATCATTAATAAAAATAATTCTCAGTTGCAGCACTAGTCTCGAGGTGATCCACAAGATCTATATCAGATATTTTTGTGATTAGCTATGGGCCATAGGTTTTGGTGATTGTTCCTGTATATAAATCTATAACAACAGCAGTCTCAGTTCATATATAACAGCGAGCAGCAGTGAACAACACAGTGAACCACATCTAAACTTCAGTATTTTGTTTATGTTAATGAGATTGAAGAGACTTTGGGGTAGGTTTACTAACACTAGCGCAGTTTACGCTGCGTCTGTTTATGCGAGTTTGGTAATAGCACACGCTATGCTTCCTCTTTTTGCGTAGTATTTATCAAACCTGACACCCATCAGGCAATCAGCGCATACTCCGCCCTCTAGCATAATTAGCGCGCCTCTAAAAGAGCAAAGAATGGGCCCGCATGTATCTATCATGGATCTTCCTACGAGAAAAAGAAAGCGCAAGCTTAAATTTTGTGACAATGAAATTGACCTATTAGTGCATGAAGTAACAACAAACCTGAACACATTACAGGGCAGAACATCCACACCCTCGGAAAAAAATTCAATTTGGATTGCCATAACAAATAAAATCAACTCCTTATCATCTCCACGGAGAGAAGTGGAGGAGGTAAAAAAAATCCTTTCAGTAATTGAATTATTGCATGGCTGCTTAATCTGTAACGTTGGATGATTTCTGGTATGCTTAATTGGAAAAGAGTGATTCTCGTGGCATAAATTCTGTCTGCTCGCCGTCTTGGCCTATGCCTTTTCCTTGCTTGGATCACTGCTGCCATTAAATAAGGTAAATTGTTACACACAGAAAAACGCGCATTCTGGAGAATTTCCCCCTGGCAGTCTTTGTAAATACCGTGGGATTAGGCGCACTTTACGCATATCCTCCCACCTTTTTGGGTGGAACTCCCACTTTTCCCATGAACCTCCCACGAACGCATATTGAAAGCGCAACTTGCCTCTTCTCACTCATGTGGCAGGCAATCTGCGATTTTACCCAAGTGCGCCCTGTTTGTAAATAGCCCGCATCGGTTAAGTCAGTCTTTGCAAACAATTAACGCCTGGAAACAGGCGCAAATGGCTTGATAAATCTAGCCCTCTGTCTCAATCCTGCCCAGACCTTCCTACAACAGATTCACACTGGCATCTTCTCTCTATGGATATTGCAGAACAGGGATCATCAACTACAATTGTTCAATGGCCAGAATCTTTCTAAACAGACTGGATTTTTAAAAAAAGAAAAGAAAAAAATGCCTTAGGTGAGCCAGTTTAATATGATACCAATTCACTCTAGCTTTAAAATGGATTCCACACAGCCTCTAAAACGATTAAAGTGGGCCGAGATCGCCAGCGGTCCGGTGGGTTTCTAAAGGTTAATATTCTGCGGGCCAGATGGAAAGCTTTGGTGGGCTGTATGTGGCTCCCGGACCACCAATTGACTGTTGTAGACAATACTATAGGACAGTATACAGAATATTACAGGACACCAGTAGGTTTTTCATCTGTAAAACATAAACACAAGTCAGAGACACTCCTGCACAGATGATCAGTAACCTGATAATGTTGTGTACAGGGATATTAGTAACCAGGTTTCTTAAGTTCCATAACAATTCCAAAGGTTCCCTTGTTTGTGTGTCCTGTGCATGACTCGGTTCTTGTTGATTCCTCTTGTGTCTGCAGGGATCTTCCGTGTGTTAGGGAACAAGAAGGGTATTTTCACCAGGGAAAGGCAGCCCAAAGCAGCAGCATTCATCCTGAAAGAGAGGTACTGGAGACTGGCAAATGAACAGAACCTGCTTGGACTAAATACCTCTGCTCATTCTGACACCTGCCAGTTGGGGCATGCATTTCAGGACAGCCTTGACCCCATGTAAACACTATGCCTCATGGGAAAAAATTACATTCTGTCAGTTTCTGGAAGCAGTATAGTTAAGCACATACAGTATAGAACATTTAATTAATTCACACTTTACATTTACATTGCTACGTTTTGGTTTAAAAACGAATATCTTTTTTTCTACGTTTACACCTCCCATTCACACTGCTCTGATGTTTCAGAGCCCCTAAACTGGAGACATTTGAAAACACTTCTGACCCCGTTTTGATTTGGATGCAGAGGTTGTGATGCAGTTTCAACAGCTGCAAACGGAGACCTTTGGCAACACCGACACTGACACCAACGTTTCACGGCCTGATTGGGTCTTATCAATCACAGCCTCGCTTTGCCAGACCATCTACACAATGTGGAGCGGAGGAGGGTCTGGCTAGTCCACTTAGCATTCCGGGATGGGAGGAAAAACATGCTCTGGTTTATTGGCATTTCTTTAAACCAATCACAATTGTCATGGGTGGCGCTAAGCTCCGCACAGAGCTGCTGTAAAATAGTCGTGCGAGAGAAAACTCAGATTGGACAGATCTAGCTAGTCTAGCTAGCTGTCTCAATTTACCCTGCAGAGATCTGAGGAACAGTTAACCATAGTCCTCATGAATCCACTGGAGTTTAAAATTCCAACACAAAGAAAGCAGAAGGAAGCGGACATTGGCGAAAATACATGCATCCGGCGGAATTTCCTGTGGCATCGGAGCAATCCCGGAAGTGGAACATCGTGGATATAGACTATATCGGTCATGACGTCTTGTTCTCTGAGACTAAGCTACTAAAGTTACCATGGCAACTACCAGCATGGGGCGGAGTATAGGCCTACATGCTGCCTCCTGTTTAAGTCCAGTATACGAGAATGTTGAGGAGATATGAGGTTTGGGCGTGTTAGTTTAAACGGAGATTAGTTCTTCTACTGGAGCTTGAACACTTGTGTGCACGGAAATCACTTTTGGCTAAAAAAACCCGCTTAAAAACCAAAACGTAGCAAAACCATTTTAGTGTGTACCCATACGATTAAACCACCATGAAATGTCACTCTGCTTTTCCTATGGTCTGCAATTATGAACTAAACCACCAACACTATAACGTTTCTTCCAGCTATCTGTTATATGTATTTAGATGCCGATATAAAATTGGTTTTAAGTGCCACATCAATAGTGCAATTCACATTTAATAACAATTCTAATAATTTTGGGGATAATATTAGGATACAAAAGATTGAAGGGGTAACACTTTATTTAGTTGTTACAGGATATTCTGATACACATGTGTGAGGCAGTGCTTTCCACTGCTCTCCAGTGACTGTAAAATTAACAGTCAATATTAACCGTCTATGCTGCGATCATAAAAAGGTCAACAACCAATCAAAATCCAGTGCCTAGCTGTGACCTTTACTGCAGTCCGGTGATAGGAGTCCACCTGGCAGATAAAGCATATCACATTACAAAGACACTGTAAAGGAAGGGGGTTACCACATCATCTCCTCTATTTTCTTTTCCTCCATGTGTTTGGGGACACATTTTCTCAAATAAATGTAATATATAGTGTTTTAGCAGTTTGATTAAACTGTTAAATGTGTTGGAAGCTACGGTCATTACTTAGCATTTGGCGTCAAGGATAAAAAGTCAAGGATATAAAGTGCTTAAAACATGTACTGTTAATGTGAATTGCAATGCTGAATCTAATCAGAAAAGTGTTTTATTTTTAAATGTGAAAATCAAGAGAAAGAATCAATTTTAATATAAATCAAGCTATTAAAGACAAAATATGTACTCAATATGCGAGCTGTATTTTTTTTCCCCCCAAAGCATTCAGTTTTGTAGAGTACATTGAAGTGTACTTTGCAGTATTTGCTGGTTCTCTAAGTCACTCAAAAAACACTCAAAAAACTCAAAAATAATAAATAAGTGACTTGTTGTTGTTAAGTGTTTATTGTTGATGGCATGACTGCAATCAGACTTTAAGAAAAAAAGCTGGACGAAAGATTTCTTTCAAACATTCAGTAGCTACAATAACAGTATACTTACAAGATGTTGTAGACATTATATTAAAAGCCTTTTTAGGCACTCTTTTTTCTTTTTTATGATGTTTTTTTGGATTGGATCCAGCTGTAATTGTTATTTACACAATACATGTTGCACAACTGGAGATTAATGTCATTAAACACACTGCTCTTTCAACATTTAAACCTATCAAATAAACTAAAACTGTATCAGCACTGATAATTAAACCGACTTTCCTTAGTCACGGTGAAGATCTGTGGTTGGCTTAGCAGCCGCCTGGAGCAATACTGTATATGCTCACATAGCTGATTTTTAAAATCCTATGTCACATAAGGTTGGCGCTTAATAGCATGCGTCCAGTATTGTTTTCAGTTATTGAATCTATATGCTTTAATCCCTTATTAAATCGATACCTTATATACCTAACCTATACCTTATCACTACTCTGTAGGCCTACATTGCTAAACAAGATTAAGAGAAGAAGAAGAAAATCTGATAAGAGACTTGTTTTAATGATCTTACAGGGGCACTCCACACATGAAGTTCAATCTACTCATCACAAGGTGTGCTACTTCTACTACTTCTACTAGTGTATTTTAGCTAACAAACATCCTAGCTAGACAAAATAAAGATAACTATATATAAATTCAGTAAGATAAAAAAAAATTAACATTGATTTGAGAGGACATTTTGTCTAGCAATTTCTGAATGGATTTTTGCACCAATACTTGATATAAAATCTTTGGGAATTATCAATTTATCAGATTACATTTCGAGGAATGCAAACAGAAGTGCCCATTACAGTTACCATTCTTTAACCTCCCCTTACTTCTTCTACCCCGGGGTTCCCTAGATTAATCCGCCCATGTGCTGTAAGAAAATTAGGGGATTTGGAGTTTTTCTATTGTACACTTTTACAAAATGAGTGAACTGATGCTTCTGTGCTGTCGTGCTCTGACTTTGACTTTGATGTACCAGTGTCTGGCGCCATCTAGTGTCATCTCTTGGGCTAAGTGTTGCATCCGTGAATGATGATTTAGGACCAGTGCCGAGAAATTTACGGTATGTGGATTTAGAAAAGAAAAAAAATAGTAACGTTACGCGTAGATTATAAATATATTCTATTAGTGATTTTTTTCTTTTGACGACCTTGACATTTGCCAGCCAGGCCAGGGCTTTTAATTTGGTGAGGAAAGGAACGACCAGGATACGACGCTACCTTCATGTTTCATTGTAAGATCCGTACTTTGATCTCCCAAAAACATTAACAATATTGAATAATTAAAAAAAAAAATTACAGAACACATTATCTCGTAATATATTCACGATTAGGTCGGACTCAGGTATTAATAAAATATTTTTTATTTGATATGTTCAGCTCAACTCTTAAACAAGAAATCTTCGACAGTCACCGAACGCAGCTCGGTCACGTGACTACAAAACAAATCACGTGAGGGACTCGGCAAAGAAAATCCACGAGAAAAGCGCGGAGGAGATTTGTTTCTTTGGTACAGGATGCCCGTACCTGCAAGGCTCGGTGTGTTTCGTGTTTTGTGCCTCTTTGCTGTGTTTGAAGCGGTATGTCTGCTGGACACCGGCATGCTCTTCCCCCGGGAGTCTTCCTCCAGAGAGGTGAAGGAGCTGAACGGGCGGTGGGACTTCAGGGCAGACAAGTCCCCAAACAGGAACCAGGGCTTCGAGAAGGCATGGTACAAAAGTCGCCTGGCAGAGGTGAGCAGGACAGTAGCTAACAGCAGCTCCGACGAAATAAAGCAGCTCACTTTGTTCGTTTGACAGTTAGAATGATTTTGTATGACGTATATGATTTATTTTCTTTTTCTCAGATTGTGTGTGTTTTTTTTTTTTAGAAGCCATAAGACACAAAGTAATAGTATTATGTAAGAATAAAACAAAAACACAGAGAAAAGACCGAAAAACTATACATATTTGTCACAGAAGTGTGAATTAACGTTAGCACCATCCACCATCCAAATGCTGGTAAAATATGAAAGTGGCTGGTAGATTTGCTTCACTTTACCTGCCAAAAAAAACAGTGGTTATGTATTACGTGGCTTGTAAGATTTGAAATTTTACTAACCATGTGGCTGGTGGACAAAAAAAGTTGCACCCTGCTTTTAATTATCTTGTGACCCCTCAGATTTGTGGGCTCCTGACCCCAGTATGGGATCCAACCATTGTCACAGGAGCTAAATAAAGATTAAGTAAAATACAGTCTTTGATTAACTCCCTATTATTAACATGGTGGTATTAGTATTGTTGATTATAATAATCCCTGTAAATACACACTCCCCACTGAGTACAGTCCACTGATATAAATATATTTTTTGTATATAATAAAATCTGTTTCATTTTTGCCTAGACGGGCCCAGTGATTGACATGCCAGTTCCTGCCAGCTACAATGACATCACCCAGGACCCCACACTGAGAGATTTCATTGGCTGGGTGTGGTATGAGCGAGAGGTGGTGGTGCCTGCCCGCTGGATCGCCGATGAAGGAACAAGAGTGGTTCTCAGAGTGGGAAGTGCTCACTATTATTCAGTAGTGGTGAGTATCACATATGCCTTCCCAATCACCTCCAGTCAGAGTTGGAGAAATAAAAGTCACCTGTCTACATTATTGCAGTTTTAAAATATGACACCAAACCTTTATACCCACTAGGGTTGCACGATATTGACAAAATGTGATATTGCGATATCGATTATGAATATTGCGATATCAATATTAATTTAGATATTTTTAAACCTATGTAAAACTACAAAAGTTATGGGAAAACGCATCAAACTAGATTAATAACAAATACAACACAAGGTTTATTTCAACTGAATAACATGAATAAATAAATAAGGACCATGTCTACAGAATAGGATGTTTTTACTGGTTGGACAGTATAAAATGTATAAATAAATAAATAAAGAGAACAGGACACAACTTTTCTTTCACTTCTCTGATTCGTTCCATTTTGTTGTCTCTATCTATTTCTTCACTTACACTGTCACTCTGTCGAAATATGCACACACGTGGTTCGCTCCATAGGGTTTGTCACGTACTGGACCCGTGCGCTGACATGCACTAACGTGCAAGTGGCACAGTAACTGGCCAATGAAACATGATCATTATAGCGTTTCAAGTGGGCTCTAAATCAAACACAACTAAGCCACAGCCAACGGACGGGATGCAGCGCTCCATAAAATAAACAAAATATTGCATACTTATTGCGACGCTTTCGATATATTGTGATAACGATATTGAGTCGATATATCTTGCACCCCTAATATCCACCTCTTGTAACAATGTGATCACAATAAGTTGGATTCATTGTCTTTACCCTTTGCAGTGGGTGAATGGAGTGAAAGTGACAGAGCATAACGGTGGCCATCTTCCTTTTGAGGCTGAGATAGGCAGTTTAATCCGCAAGGACCCAACTCAGCCATGCAGGATCACTATCGCTGTCAACAACACTCTGACTCTGGACACTCTTCCTCCAGGAAATATCCAGCACATGGACGACCACACCAAGTAACTTGAAACGAATTCCTAATTTAATTTGTGCTCACTTCACTGAGGCAAACTATTTTTGATTTGCTCCGATTAACATGTTTCAAGTCATTAATAGTTTTTTTTAAATATTCGTTTTTTTATAAAGGGAATCAATGGATAGAATCTTCTAACCTAAATGTTTTTCATCACATTCTTGGTGATGTATTTGAGTGAAATGTGTACCTGTCAGTGACTATTCAGATAATAAGAAAAACATAATTGCTCAACAGGTATCCTGATGGTTTTTTTGTGCAAAACATCTACTTTGATTTCTTCAACTATGCTGGCATACATCGTTCTGTGTTGCTGTATACTACTCCTAAGGCTTATGTGGATGACATCACTGTGGTGACTGACTTCTTGGATAACACTGGTAAATGAATACATGGGCTTACAATGAAACTACTAATTTAGTCAATTTAAAATCATCATTTTTTAGCACTAAAGTATTTTTAAGGGAGCTACATGAGTAGTTATGAGACATTGTTCAGAGTGTTGTTTTCCCTTCGTTTCAGGTCTAGTCTACTACAAGGTGTCAGTCCAAGGTGCTGCCACAGCCACCCTGAAGGCCACTTTGATGGACAAAAATGGCCGCTGTGTGGCTTCCTCCAGCGAGCCATCTGGAGTGCTCAAAGTAGTAGATGTCAATCTGTGGTGGCCGTACTTGATGCATGAGAATCCAGCTTACCTTTACTCTATGGAGGTAAGACGACACTGTTAACAGACATGCCAAAGTAATCTTTTAATTAATTATAGTTGTAGGGTATGTTTAATCCACTCAACAGCATACTTACCTCCAGGAAGATCACAAGACTACTTCCTCCACCTTGTGTTCAGGGGGAGAAGTTACTGTTTCTAATAATACAATAATGTAAAATGACCCAATTCTACCACCTAGCTTAGCGGCTGTCTCTCTCATCTTTCACGTACCTGTTATAGTGCTCTGCATGTTCAGTAGATTAAGGCTTTATGAGATGTAATTTTGGAGAACACCAGCTGTCTGAAACCAGGAAGCTGTCGCATTAAACCAGAGCGCTGTTGATCATGCTAAACTGTAATTTGCAAATTACTAAATTGTGAAACAAAAAGCCAATTCGTATGCTCCGTTTTTGCTCCCTTGCTTTAAAAATGTAATGATGGATAATAGAGAAAAATATTGAAATGAGATGAAAATAAATTAATCTTTTGCTGGCTGAATTAAACAATATATTTATAGTTTTAAATTACCACCACACCATTACCATTATCACTTTTCTTCTTCATCTGCTGTCTTTTGCACGGCTTTGAGGTGTGAGTTGTTATTTTGTGTAAGAGTGGGCTCTCCAACTCGATGTAGTGTTGAGTATTTAGCACAACCTCTTCTATTTACAATGTCTGCTGTATGTTTCTGACATTTGCATTTTAACATCTAGGTTCGCTTAATGGCAACCGATAGCAGATCTACGTATGAGGATGTGTATACTCTACCAGTTGGCATCCGCACAGTCAACGTCACCAGCACACAGTTCCTAATCAACAACAAGCCCTTCTATTTCCATGGAGTCAATAAACATGAGGACTCTGATGTGAGTACCACTAGAGGGAAGTAAGACCTTCAGCAAAAGACTTGATGTCGTTTAGCTTTGAGGCAACATATGTGTTGTAACATGAGCTAACATCTACAGACCGTCTTGACTCTAAATCAGTCACATGGACATTCAGTTCTGATAACAGACAGAACATTTGGTAGAAAAAGTTTAATAATCCATTCCTCCCTTCCTCTGTTTACCTTGTGCTGTAGATTCGAGGTAAAGGCTTCGATTGGCCCCTGATTGTCAAGGACTTTAACCTATTGAAGTGGTTGGGGGCCAACTCATTCCGCACCAGCCACTACCCCTATGCTGAGGAGATCCTGCAGATGTGTGACCGCCATGGCATCGTGGTGATAGATGAGTGCCCGGGGGTGGGCATCAAAGACATGTGAGTGTCACTGGTCACATCTGGTGTTTTAGTTTAGTTTTTCAATAAGATGTCAACTCAGTGTGTGATGTGTCTTTGGTGCCTTGCTGATGTAGTCGCAGTTTTGGAAACTCCTCCCTGACCCATCACCTAGCTGTCATGGACGAGCTTGTACGTCGGGACAAGAACCATGCCTCTGTGGTCATGTGGTCAGTAGCCAATGAGCCGGCTGCAGAGATGCCCCCTGCTGACTTCTATTTCAAGTGAGTACTGGTCATTTCAATTACTGTAAATGTTAAGCACTAAATGGATCAAATATTCATTCATACACAAACTGACTTATCTGCTGCCCCGGTCGGATGCAAGATCATTGACTCTTTTTCTTTCCTAACCCCAGTATGTCTTGTGCCTTTAAATTCTGAAGTGTGTGTGTGTGTGTGTGTGTGTGTGTGTGTGTGTGTGTGTGTGTGACTTACTTACTTGTTTGTTTGTTTGTCTGGTTTGTTATTCAGTCACAGCCTATCCCTTCACTCTGATATGTGGAATGCAGTAAGAGTAGTCCTCAACACTACTAGTTGGAGCTCAAACAGACAAGACAAATACTTTACCCGCCCAACTACCGTACCCATCAACTAAAGCAGTTTGGGTGGGGAACTTTTTGTCTCCAGAGGGGATATTGGTTTTGTAACAATGTACACACTGAAGTTGTAACAGACTAAAGTAGTTTTAGTATTAGTGATTTGTGACATTATAGTGATTATATAACACTGTTATCATAAAAAAAACTGTCAATGTAAACACCTATGGGTGTTTTTTGTTTTTCTTACAGGACCTTGATAAAACATACCAAAGCTCTGGATCCAAGCCGACCTGTCACTTTCATTACAGACAGTAACTATGCTAGGGACAGAGGGGTGAGTCTTTAACAGTACTCACTTTAATATCAATAGTTTGTCAAAGTAAAAACCTTGATAGTTTATCATGTTTATTATTTAAAGGTCCCATATTACGTTCATGTTCAGGTTCATATTTGTATTCAAGGTTTCTACTAGAACATGTTTACATGCTTTGATGTTCATAGTCTGTCTTTTAAAAACATGAAATATTCCTGACCAAATAAGCAACAATCAAAGTTAAACTTTACATTATTTGTTATTATTTACTGTGATTATTTATTCACTTGAACTGAAATAATCTACATAATCAGGACTGTGTGAGTGTGGTTTGATCAGATTCGATTAATAGCGCTGGCGACATAAACAAATAACGCCACAACTGTCGTCAGATTCTGACTGAAATGTTGCTAAATCTTGGTTGGGAAGTGGTCACCCTTTCCCACATAAGCCCCACCCGTCAAACCAGTGAGGAGAGCACAGACAAAACAACCTAGATGGAAATATATCATGTGAAATGACCCAAACTGTTGGGATAAAATAGGGTGTTCACGTAGGACCACATCACTCATAGTTAACCCTTGTGTTGTCTTTGGGTCAAATTTGACCCATTGTCTAAATGTCTATATCAGAAATATGAGTTTCTTTTTAACTACCTAATTTGGATTACCCAAAAATAACATGGATGATTCCATACAATGCGCTTCGCAAGTACAACAAAACATCGGATCTCTAATTTCATTGAATTTTGGGTGTTTTGTTAAATTGTTTAGCATTTGAAAAAAAAACTGAAACAGTATCCCGACTGAACGTTGACCCTTCTGTGATTATCCTTCCTTTATTATTAGTCTAAATAATTCATAATTTCTGCTTTTTTAACTCAAGAATTAGGTATAATTTCCTATAAATTAGGTTTTTTGACACTTGATTGAAGTTGCTTATAAGGCCTAATTAAAAATAAGGGAGTAAAAGTCAGATTGTCAAGATATGCTGCTGAGCTTCAGATGTTGTTGACCTAATGTCAGACTAAGTTGTTGGCATGACTCACATTCTTGTGCTGTAGGAGTATCTTTCAGGGTGGTCTTTGTAGCTTAAAGATACTGATTAGTTAGCAGTCCCTGACTACCTGCAGCCTCCTCCAGAAATCCTCATTATTGGCCCAAATGTCCTCACCTGCACCACCCTGACCTTCTCACTCACCATTGATGGCTCCTTCGTCACCCCCTCCACCCAGATCCACAACCTCGGAATTACCCTTGACCCTACTTTTATCGTTCCTAACTTCCTACCCCACGTGAACCAGGTTACAAACTGATCAAACTGTGTTTAACAACAGGAATGTCATGGACGTGTCATATTTAGTCTTTTATCTCATCTCTAGGCTCCCTATGTGGATGTAATCTGTGTAAACAGTTACTTCTCCTGGTACCATGATCCAGGCCACCTGGAGGTCATCCCCATCCAGCTCAAAACTCAGTTTGAGAACTGGTATGGAAAGTACCAGAAACCCATCATCCAGAGTGAATATGGAGCAGATGCAGTGGCAGGGTTTCACAGTGTAAGGATTCATACAAATACACATCCACTTACCTGACTGTAGTGCACCAGAAATTATATTTATATAACTTTTTTTGTAGCATCCTAAGGCTGCAATTCAGATTTTGCTAAACTTCAGCCTCCCCACATCTGTCTTAGAGATTCTGATTGCAACACATTTGCGTTGCATGTGTTGCATTCTGCTTTCTTTAACAACTATATAAAAAAAACTCTCGTTAAAGAAAGCTGAATCCATTCTGTCTGACAGCACCCACCCCCTGCACCTAGAGTTTCAGACCCTGTCTTCTGGTTCCCGCTTCAAATACCCACTAGTCAAAACTAACAAGATATATACACTCATTCATAAACTCAAATGGGGTAAGGTAATATCAGCTTGACCAACCAAATAAATATGGCTTTTTTTTAATTAAGTTCACATTTTTGCTATTAATTGTTGTATTTGTATTGATCTTGTGTAGTTGTCACTGCTGCGAAGCCAATTGCCCATCTGGGTACAAATAAAGTTCTACTTGACTTTCTGACTTTCCCAGAAACATGGTAATGCCGGGGGTAAGAAGCTGTCTTTTCACTCTCCAGGATCCACCCGTGATGTTTTCTGAGGAGTACCAGAAGGCAGTCCTGCAGAGCTACCACAACGTGTTGGACCAGAAGAGGAAGCAGTATGTCATTGGTGAACTCATCTGGAACTTTGCCGACTTCATGACTGTACAAGGTACTGCAGCTGGAGATCACAACCTGTAGAACAAGAACTGCTTTTTATTCCCCCCATTTCTACAATATATTGAGGGTTCTGTTAAAACTATAGATAGGGCTGTTTAAAGGCAGTCGCCTAGAGTGCTACCAGCTGGAGGGGCATCAAAGTAGATGAAATCAACTTAAAAAAGTCTGTTACAGTGACGTCCAATGCACAGATCACATTGCTAAAACTAGAAATACTGCCTTGCGTTTGTATGCCTCTGCCAACCAGTCAAGTTGCAGTTTACAGGACACCAGCAGGTTGTTCATCCGTAAAACATTGTTTGTCAAGTTACTTTTAAAAGGTAATTAGTTACAGTTACTAGTTCCTTCTTCCAAAAGGTAACTAAATTAGTTACTCAGTTACAAATTATAAAAGTAACTAGTTACTTCAGAAAGAAACTATTGCGTTACTTTCAAGTACATTTTTAAATGCTCAAATGTGACCCCACCTCCACCCCTCTTTAACAGAACTTAAAATACATGTGCATGTTCAATTATTTATGATAAATCTGAATATTATAATGAAATGGACACTTAATACAATACATTATTAACAGAAACAATGTAAATCTAAACTATTTTAATGTTGCTGTGGGACAAAGTGAGACTAGCCTCCATTCAAATGCCATGTATGTAGATATTATGTTTATCTAGTGGATCGATACAAATAACACAACAGATGTTTGAATTACTTGAGACCGACGTGGATAGGCACTTTTGCCCAGGGCATAATGTGCATTTCACAATTACATTCGTTCCTTTAATTTCTTGGAGGGAAAAGTAATGGTTATACTTCCATTTAGAGAAGGCTACTTTTGGATTATTTGGGCTCGCCATACCTGTCTCTCGTTGACTAACTCACTTGTGTTTTGTGTCCGACTATGCGTGCTTTCGAACACCTGCCCAACTCTACCTCTGATTGGCTTACCATGAAATTTGACTCAACCTCAGCCAATCGTTAGCATTTATGCGCTTGTCTCGTGCACTGCCCACTAACCAAGGAAGAACAGTAAAAAAAAGTCTTTGCCTCTCGGCTCAGAGATCTAGTTGGTCTGATGAAAAAAAACAGCTTCAAATATAGTAACGCGCCACATTTTTTGGCAGTAACGTTAACGCCGTTAATAAGATGGGAAGAGTTAATTCAAGAGTCAATTAGATTATTCATTACTGAAAAAAGTAACGCCATTATTTATAATGCCGTTATTCCCATCACTGTCTGTAAAACATAGAAAACACAAGTCTAAGACACTGCTGCACAGGTGATCAGTAACCTTAAAACCCTTGAATCATATAGGGATATTAGTAACCAGGTTTCTTATGTTCCATAACAATTCCAAAGGTTCCCTGTGCATCACGCGGTTCTTGTTGATTCCTCCTGTGTCTGCAGGGATCACACGAGTGGTGGGGAACAAGAAGGGTATTTTCACCAGGGAAAGGCAGCCCAAAGCAGCCGCATTCATCCTGAAAGAGAGGTACTGGAGACTGGCAAATGAAACGGGCAGACTACCTGTTTGGACCAAGTACCCCTGCTCATTCTGACACCCGCCGGTTGGTGCATGCATTCCAGGACAGGCTCGACTCCAAGTAAACACTTTGCCTCATGGGAAAAAAATGCTGGTAACATTCTGTCAGTTTCTAGGGGCAGTCGAGCGTACCTAGAAATTTTTTTCCAGCAAATAATTTTTTTGGATGCTGACAAAAAATTGCTTCTAAGTGCCTCATCAATGGTGCAAATTACATTTTATAATAATTGTGAGAATAGTATTAGGATCAGAAGAATGAAGGGGTACCACTTTATTTAGTTGTTACAGGATATTCTGATACACGTGTGTGAGGCAGTGCTTTCCACTGCTATCCATTGACTGTAAAATTAACAGTCAATATTAAGTCTATGCTGCTATCATAAAAAGGTCAACAACCAATCAAAATCCTTCATCAGTGCCTAGCTCTGACCTTTACTGCAGTCCGGTGATAGGAGTCCACCTGGCAGATAAAGCACATCACATTACATTACAAAGACACTGTAAAGGAAAGGGGTTACCACATCATCTCCTCTATTTTCTTTTCCTCCATGTGTTTGGGGACACATTTTCTCAAATAAATGCAACAAAATAGTGTTTTAGCAGTTTAATTTAACAACTGTGTTGGAAGCCACTGTCATTTCTGAGCATTTGATGTGAGCATGTTTTAGCTTTTAAAAAGTGCTTAAAACATGTACTGTTAATGTGAATTGCAATGCTGAATCTAATCATAAGTGTTTTATTTTTATACATGACAATCAAGAGAAATAATCAATTTTGATATGAATCAAGCTATTAAAGACAAAATATGTACTCAATATGCAAGCTATATTTTTTTTCCCCCCAAAGCATTCCCACCCAGAGTTTTGTAGTGCACATTATAGTACTTTGCAGTCTTTGCTTAAGTCACTGTCAAAAACTCAAAATAATAAATAAGTGATGCGTTGATTGTTGATGATGGCATAGTCTCGCATCCACAGCGAAAATAGGTCTGGCTACAACACAGGCGAACAATGGAATGGCTAATTCCCCGCATAAAATATGAAATGAAGTTAACACAATACAGTAATGTGAGCTATTTAAATTAGCTGGATACATGGTTAAATTCGCTCCTACCAGTGTACTGTTGTATGTAACGGTATGTGTAACTGTGTCCGAAACGTTGGCGTTTGCAGGATGGTTGATGAATGAATGTTTCTGGGGATATGTATATGATGGATGCAGAACTGGTCAGCAGCAATTTGTTCATCCATAAGGTTGGCTTTCAATAGTGTTTCATTGCATCTGTGTCCAGTATTGTTTTCGGTTATTGAATCTGAATGCTTTAATCCCTTATTAAATCTACATGGCTTGGGATTCAGAAACATTTAACAATGTAAGTAAATGTTAAAATAAGAACTTATTTAAAGTACTAAAAAAAAACAACTGCCAGATTTAGGGAAAAGCTGCAATTTGCTATTTACACAATAATTGTTGCACAACTAAAGATTGCATAATTAAACACACTGCTCTTTCAACAATTTCCTTAAAACATTTCAACCTAGCCAATAAAATGAATCTGTATCTGCATTAAGCTAGACCTGATGTGAGCCTTTCTTACTAACACTGACTATTGTTCTGAGACAGACAGACAAGGTGTGCACCAATCCTTTAATGTCACAGTAACAAAAGTATTACATTTAGCAGTGATCCCCATTTAGTTCAGTCACTCTTATTGTATGTTTAACAGCATTTCATTTCATTCAAATAAGCTAAAATGACAGGTAGTTTCAGAGGGAATGTTTTAATGGTAGATCATTTCCACATGACAATGACACAATTATAAATGTTTTCATGTCAACCTTTTCCACAATTTTCCCTTAAAGTAAGCTGAATTTAAAGATTATTTTTGCACCCTCTTACCATTCATGTAACACTTCCATGTAAGAAAATACAGCATTTTAAAACATTTGGCAATACAGAAGCAAACCCGGTAAGTTTTCCTCCACAAATAAATTTAATAAACATTTTATGCTGACACATGGATTCCTAGCCCTCCAACCCCTCAACTTTTTTATTAAAATAACCCCGAATGTTAACAGTCTATACAGCTAAAGGGCATAATTAATGATGAAAAATAACATTACAATCATGTAGTTTAAACAGAGCGTATTCTTAGCTAACAAACATGTCCTAGCTAGACAAAATAAAGATAATTATATAGTGAAGTTGAGGGAAAAAAAGGGAATGACCATTAATTTGACAGGGCAATTTGTCTGGCATTCTGAATGGACTTTTGCACCGATACTAGATATCAAATCTTTGGGACTTACCAATTTATCAGATTACATTTTAAGGAAGGCAAACAGAAGTGCCCGTTACATTTACCATTCTTCATTTTACAAGGCTATTACTGTTGCTTGTCTTTGGCTCAAGGCCTAATGGTCAAACAGAAGGCACTTTTGTTGGCATTGGTGATGCAACTAACATGGCAGTTATACCTCAGGGCCTAAATGAATATTCATGAGAATGCAGTATCGATCATTTTGACCTCCTTTTTGACACTAATCATCACACGTGTTACCAGCCAAAGATTTCAAACTGTTGACTCAACATCCAAATTCATTACCCATTTCTTTAAAGTAACTACACACTACTAGTGTAATAGGCTTGCATATGACTGGAATGGAACATAATGATAAACTACCTACAGTACACTTGTCCGTTCTATAATCGATACTCACAGGACCTATAGTTGTTGCCACAGAAAACTCGCAAGTTATGTCAGTTTGACTTGTGCAAGTGAATCCATAGGAGACTTGTCTTATTTGTGAGTGCACAGGCTTTCCTAGACGAAGATAAAACAGTGTGGTTGTTAAATCTTATTCTGAGTGGAGATGAAACAGAACCTGATGTGAGCCCGACAAGGCAACACTGTATAAGGAATCTTAAAGATGACTTGCTAAGAAATGAGGCAAACGACCATACAGATTGTTAAAAAGGACTGTGTCGGTGCTTGCATGTTTTTGCCAGTTCACTACCAATCATGTCAACGTACCATAACTGCCAACCATTTTCCAAAGCAAACCATAGTGTTCAACTGAGTGTCTCTTCCAGGCAGCCATTGGTTCCCGTTTTTTTCTGTATGGCATGAAAATCAACTCGCAAAGATTTGAAATGTGTTAAAAGGGGGAACTCCACAGATTTTACACATCCGAATTCTGTGTACAGGTGTTGTGGAGTACTACTACTGTACATGTGAACAAAGTTATATAAAACCTTCTGTGGCGTTAGAAAGAAGTGAGCTCACCAGACCTCTGTAACCCACTTCTCATCTTTGTTTGAAGCAGGAGGTTAGAAGCTATATTAGCCACTCTTAGCCCAGTGGTTCTCAAACTTTTTTCAATAATGTACCTCTTTTTAAATATTTGTTCAGCCCAGTACCCCCTGAACAGCGCTAAACATTTTTGGGTAGAAAAAAAAAGCCTACATAAAGAGGTACAACGCTGCGCCTGTTAGGCTAAACATCAACCTTGTAATGCTAGCCTACATTTCAAATGTTTAGGATCCATCACTAAATTCATTTGTTATAGTATTTAAGGATTATGATTTTTTTTTTTTTTTTTTTTAAATCTCACGAAACCCCCTGCTGTATTCCATAGTACCCCCCCCTCCTTTGAGAAACACTGGCATACCAAATCGAATCTCCGGCCGAACTGTCGGCGGTCGATCCTTTACGTTTGGTTATCCATCAGAGTGAAAGTGAAGTCTAGACTTGGCTAGTAGGCTGCCAAACTGCATCCCATGTTATCAGTTATACTGAAACCCAAAGGACAAACATTGACATAGTGAAAAGTATATATGATCTTCACTGTGAAGGATTAAGTACAGGAAGCATCTCATCACAAAGTGAAATCAATGAAAACCATTGTCTGCCTGATCAAATTTATCTTGAATATAGAGCGCACATTATGCTTTGGAAAATGGGTAACAATAATGTAACACAGCCTATATACAAGTAGTAAATAAATGGGTTACAACAGACAACATTTTCACTTTGACAATATCCTGGGGGGAAACCAATATCACCTCCATTTCCATTTTAATAGACAAGCGATGACTTCATACGTCATCGCAGGGACCACGTCACCAAGATTACTTTCCTGGCAGTTGCCATTATCAATACTTTAACAACCGTCACCCACAAAAAAAAGGGAGGGGAGAACTTGAATTATATTAAAGTGAAGGGGCATGGAGACTAGAAGACAGTGATGAAAACTGTTAAAAAAAAAAAGCTGGTGTTACACCACAGATTAATCACATTATTACAACAGGTCTGGATCTTTGACAGTGTGTGTAAGATTGTCCGATGGCCAACATATGCTTAAAGCCAGGAGATGGTTTACCATGCATCTGGATACTTTAATCATTGGATTCTGGATGGAAAAGAGAACAATGGTCTTACTCTTGTCAGTTGGTGCTGAACTGAACTGACAATACTGTGGATTTCTGGCAAGGCCGCTACCAGCAGCAGCTGCGGTTGCTTTTCCCTTTACTGTGATCTAGCTTTATACAGACCTTGCTATGTTAGATCAACCACTTCATGAAAAGCTTCAGTGTCTGCAGCTGTTCCATCTTTAAAAAAAAATTAAATAAAATAAAAAAAAAACACCAGCGACCTGGAAATCTTTCCCACAAACTCCACATATGGCTTAACATACGGTATTGTTTTCTTACAGAATCTTACACCTTGTTAGGCTTCTGCTGCTCATCAACATCAAACATACATGACATTTTCCAAGTTTTGTTCACATCCTGCAAATGAACTGTAACTCAGCTTGGCGAGATCACCGTTACTGTTCAATTGACATCAAATGTATACAGGCTGGACAGTGAACAAAAGCCAGATGAGCATTAATGCATTTAAACAGCAAGAGAAGAGATGCCTCTGCCACCAGACCACTCTACACTTCAGCAGACAATCACAGTGTAGCAGCCTTTGCTACCTCGTGAGACTATCAGGGAGGGAGAAACACTTCACTGGTATCTTAATTTACAAAAAATGTGATCATAAAAATAAAGCCTTGGACCTGTGACAATAAAACAATGACAACTGGTGTTAACATTACTTCCCCCCCCACCCACACCCAAAACATGAAAAAAAAAGGTAATTCACCTTAACACTCCTTTAGGCACATACGTCTTTATGGATCCCACTTGTGTGGTGGTCAGGAATGCTTTTCATACAATAACCCAACAAAACAAAAAAATCAAACAAAAAAAGTGAGGGTGCCTTTATGCAAACTTGGTGAAAATAACCCATAGTTCTGTTTAAAAGACTTGTGTCGGTGGCTTCGGATGAAACAATCACCACTTACAACAAAAATCCACACAACTCTGAACTGCATGCCCGACCAGGATTACAGGACGGAAGATGGCCCGAGCACATCTTCAGACTCATCCACCTAACCGTGACCTTTAGCGCTTTTTGTTCCCAGATTTGTGGATGTTTTCACCCGTTTTTGTTGGTGAGGTTTTTTCTTACTTAAAAGGTTGGTTTTTTTTTGTCAACACTAAATCACAATCTAGCCTGGAATATTGCTCAGCAGCTATTTACAGAATTGCAAAACAAACAATCTGACGAATCCACACACAATATCTCACATTGTCCTGTATTTATTTTTAGTGGTCCTCTTCATAAAAGAAACGTACTACAAAGTGTAAACATGAAAAGAAACTATTCTGTATAAATGTTAATCTATACATTAACACTCCCTCCCCCTTCCCCCCCACCACCATGCCATAGAACCGTATCTTGCAAACTGTACGATAACCTAATGAGTGTTT
This sequence comes from Sander lucioperca, assembly GCF_008315115.2. NCBI lineage: Eukaryota > Metazoa > Chordata > Actinopteri > Perciformes > Percidae > Sander > Sander lucioperca. The sequence continues at coordinate 7,183,259 of NC_050185.1, forward strand.
TAATAATTTTGGGACCCATTATTCGGTTCCGAGTTTTAGTGCAGATCCGCTGTGCAGTAATAGGACCTTACTAACCGTTTCAAGTAAACCCCCTTTTAATGTCCCGTTTTCTTCCATTCTGCTATCCTTTTTGTTCAAAAGAGAGCTGTCCTCCATCGTTCTGTATTGTGGGCTTCTGCCTCTGCTCGCTCGGGTACACACGCACGCACACACACACACACACACACACACACACACACACACACGCGCCCACACACGCACACACACACACACACACACACACACACACACACACACACACACACACACACACACACACACACACACACACTTAAGTGAGTACAATGTTAAAACAAGGAAAAAGAAATTAAAAGGAAATCATCTTTCTCTTACAAATCCTTCCGTGTTTGCAACATTGAGATGTCAGGCCCAACATTTAAGTTAAATTTCTTCTTTTTTTTTTTTTTTGAACACACAGCAGAATAAACATTGTTTGGAAGCAAGGTCTCCTGGTGGCAAGTCAAATGTTCAGAGGTCACATTTCTTTTTTTCTTTTGTTTGTTTGTCGTATTTTTCTTGCCGTTCTCGACAGCTTAGTCCTGCTTGGCCTGAAGCTGCTGCTTCCAGGCCTCGTTCAAGTAAACCAGTCGCTTGTAGTTGAGAATAAAGAGAATGAAGTTCAGCGCGTATGTGGTGATGCAGATGATGCAGAAGTCCTTTAGGACAAAGTAGAGGATGTAGCCCAGGTAGAGCGAACCCACCACCGACAAGATGGATGTCGTCATGAGAATAAGGGCGGCCATTGCACTGACAGTCATTCCTATGGTGAGAAACACAGACTAAAGCTTAGGCAAATAACCGTAAAAAAAAAAAGAGAAAAAGACAACCTTAGAACTAGTGGTGAAAGAAGTATTAAAATCCTTTACTTAAGTAAAAGTACTAATACCACACTGTAAAAAATACTCTGGTAAATGTCAATGTCCTGCATTGAAAATGTTACTTAAGTAAAAGTATGAAAGTATCATCAGGAAAATGTACTTAAAAGTAATAAAAGCAAAAGTACTCAATGCAAAAAAAATCCTCACATTTTAGAAACTGGAAATGATCCAAACTGTTCTGTCAATCAACTAAGTGATTAATCAGATCATCATGTCAGCTGGACTTGAAAGCAGGGTCCGAAATTAACTCTTCGGTCCACAAGCCAAATGGCTAGTGAATGTTCAGATTTTACCAGGCACTTAATAGATAACCATTGTTTTTTGGCTGGTGAGTGAAGCAAATTTAGCAGCCACTTGCGTATTTTACCAGCATTTGGCTAGTAGATGGTGCTAATTTTGGACCCTGCTTGTAGGCCTATATTGTTGGGTAGTTAAATTTATGATAAAACATTGTGTTTTATAAATTACATGGGCCCTATCTTGCACCCGGCGCAGCGCAAAGCCTGACGCAAGTGTCTTTGCTAGTTTAAGAGCGACACAGTTGTCAATTTCCCGTCCAACGCCCGCGTCGTTTAAATAGCAAATGCACCTGCGCCCATCTTTGCCCATGGGCATGCTGGTCTTACAGGGAGGTGTGTTCAGGTACATTCTTGGCATATTGCCTCTTGAGGTAGCGGAAAGTGATTGCGTCATTGACCAACAAAAACCTGGTCTAAAGTCAGTAACGCAGCATTTCATTGTTATTTTAACGCCTACTTCACCTCGTGGAGTTTTGGTGGCATAGTGCTCTGCCATATATGATCTGCTTGCGCGCTTTCCCTTCACGCATGAGCAGATCAGTTTCTTCTCCTGAAAATCTCTCCTTCCTGCTTAGCAAATCCTCCATCATAATAGCAATGCGCCAAGGTCCAAACGCGCCTGGCTTTTAAAGGGGATGGGAGTTGACACTCTGATTGGTTTATTGCATGTTACGCCCAAAACACACCTATGATTAATGAAGACACTAAGTACAACACTTTTGAACCATGCGCCCAGCACACTGACCCTTTTTTCCGCCGTTAAACTAGCAAAAGTGGATTCGTACATGCCCTGAACGCACCTGCGCCAGGCACTTCACGCCGTGCGCTTAGATCGTTAAAATAGGGCCCTATGTGTTTTGTGTGCAAAAATCTTAACTTGTAAAGTAACTAAAGCCGTCAGATTAATGTAGTGGAGTTAAAAATACAATATTTCTCTCTAAAATGTAGTGGAGTAGAAGTAGAAAGTAGCACGAAAAGAAAAGATTAAAATAAAGTACAAGTACCTCAACAGTACTTGAGTAAATGCACTTAGTTACGTTCCACCACTGCTTAGAACACAAGTAACTTGAGGCGTCTGCTCTTTTCCTCAGATGGTTCAGCCTCAGACAGTTCACTATTTATGTAACCAGCCTCCTTGTGAGGACACTCAGCTTAAACACTGAAGAGACTGCTCATATGATCCTGTTGTCACATGTGTTGCAGTCAGTTCTAGTAGTTTCCTCAGTGTTTGGGCTTGCGATATTTTATCAGGGTTTGCAACAATTTGGCTGTTCCACACCTAGGCTGAAATCTTATGTTCCTGGTTTCTCTCACTAGCAAAATACTCAGCTTAACAGTTTCTGGTATGTCTGCACACAGATTGACAGCTCTAAGGGCATGATCAACTGTTATCTGGGGGCTGTGATGGCTTATTGTGAAACCACAGAGAGGCGTAATGGGTGTGCTTGATTTAATATGAGTGTTTAACTAGAATGTTTTTTTTTTTGTCAATTTCAATTATTATTAATGATAGAAAATCCTGACATAAATACAATGCAGTGTTTGAAAGTAACTAAGTATATTTACTCAAGTACTGCACTTTAAGTACCTTAATTGGGTAATTCTATTTAATACTAGGGATGTAACAGTGCATCGTAAATCGGTTAAGAATCTATATAAATGCGTAAAGATTACAACTGGTTGAGATGAAAAATGAAGCGCGATGCAAACGCCCTAGAGCTTAATCTACTTTAGAGTTCACTTGTTTGACTTCAGACGTCACTACGTCTTCTTAGTTTATTTATTTGAAGAGTAATTCATTTAGTTTTTTTTTTATGTGGGATTTGTTTTAAATATCTAATTATTCATTTATTTTTTTTTTATTTCATTTTTGTTATTTGAGATAAAATACAATTTCAGAGGACCCGTCTTTTGTTTGGCACGGTTTATATAAATAGAGGAATATTTTTCAGTCATTTGTCTACAGCTCATTCTGTTGAAAAAATATTGTACTTTTTACTTATTTTAAAGCTTTACTTACTAGTTACTTTGCAGAACCAGATTATCAAAACAAAATTGAATCCATGAATAAATTGTGGTTTATTATTTTGGATCAAACTAGCCAGCAGCATATAAAGTCGTTAACATGAGTCTCACCTTTACCAGCTGCAACATTAAAGTGATACATACATTAATGCATCTGATTATACTCCAATTCTGCATTATGAGTACTTTCTCTTTGGTACTTTTAGTCAAGTAACACGTTGAATGCTTGTAGTAGTATTTCTACACTTTAATCAAACAATTTTTGATTTGTCTGGTATTTCATTGGTAGTTATTCTGGTTATTTTATCTATTTACAGTTTTTCAATTGATTTGCCAGAAAAATTTACTTTACATATTGCGATACAAAATGATATATCGTGAGATGATTTTATCCATATTGCCCACCCCTATTCTCTTCATAACACTAACAAGGGAAATATCATGGGAAAAGTCACAACTAAAGCATTCATTTGATGTTTAATTTTAACAGTTGTGTACAGTAGTCCTTTTTGACAGTAGGCCCATGCTGTACACTGGCAATCAGAGGTTAGACCTTGAATATGCAGATTATGGACTCATCCCTTCTAACAAATATTAAACAGCCCAAGGCTGTAACAACAATGAAACCTCTGAAACTGAGTGGCATTGCCTTTAATATGGAAATCAAATCTTGACCGCAGTAGCACTGGCTGAACTACAGGGCTGCCATTTTGTTAGTGAAATAAGTGGAAACTGCTGTGGCTAAAAGGACCTCTTGTTCTGTGCCAGCGCCAGGTGGCCAGGCAAGCCTACAGGCCACTCATGTCAGGCCAACATGTCGAACCAGCACGACTGAGTCAGCAACACCATCAATGTACTGAGGGGGGGACGACAATGTGACTGAATGTCACCAAAACTTAAAGTTAAAACAAGACACACATAAGGAAAAACTGAACTGTCAGTGGTAGGGCTGGGCGATATGGAGAAAATCAAATACCTCGATGTCGATACCGCAACGATAGTCAATAGTAATGTTGACTATTGGTGCTTTCACAAAATATTTACACAATGAGAGTTTTGATAAATAATCATCAGTAATGTGGATATAATGACTAAGTGGGTAAAGGCCAATAATAGAACAGTTACAACAGTCTGGTGTGTTCAGAAAATGACATCACTTTACTGTAATGCAGCCTTTAAAACCAGGAAAAAAAACAACATTTATGCCATATCACGATATTACCATACCTAAAATCTAAGACGATATCTAGTCTCATATCACGATATCGATATATTGCCCAGCTCTATTGCATATTTATTTCTTGCAACAAGAAATTAGAAAGTAACTTAGGCAGTGATCAGAAAGACACATTTTAGGCGTGTTTATGTTTATACCTTATTGAAGGTTTTTAAACCAAACACACATGCGAAATGAATGTGTGTGTCAAGTGATTATTTAGCAGATAAACCTAGTAACTCATAAATCGATACTAGAGTATACGTCCTTGTTTACGGCTACACCTGCAATGGATGAAATGCAACGGAGGAGAAACTGAGAGTGTCTGTCTCCACAAAATCAACTGTTGAGTGTGTGATGGTCCGACCCGGGTCATTGGTGTGAAAGAGGGGTTAGTAGAAATTAATTGGAATAAAGCCCAAAAAATATAAAATATTGATTCCAGTTCAGTCAGGTGAGCTTCAAAAAGTATGAGCCTCCCGTTTAACTACACAATTATACTTATACATGGCCACTAAATATAATGTCAGTGTCAGGTGAGTCAGGTTTTGGCAAATACAGCAATGACAGAGGAAGGCAAAGTCTTGAGTCAGTATTAGTTGCTGGTGTAATGGCTAGGGAGATTTGGCACCTGAATTTGCAATACCAACAGATTACTCGGAATACAGTAGCATCTTACCTAGTAGGAGCTGAAAGGCATAAAAGACAATCCCGTAGACACTGTTGGGTTGGTTCAGTGCACTGTCATTTCCAAAAATGGAGCCTAAGAGTCCAAATCCTCGACCCCACCTAGACCACACAAAAACATCAGCAAACAAGGCAGTTACAACTTTACTCCAGGAGTACAGAAACTAACCAACTAACACACTGGATCACAGCTGAGGACTATCCAAACCAAAAAAGAGTCAAACTACATGAGTCCAGATGGGATAAAAAGAAAACGGTATACAGCAATTAAACCCAGGTCTTTGAAATGTTTATTTTCCAGGAACCTAAAGTATCGGCAAAAGTACAGGCAAATTATAATTTACAGAAAACTATTTTAGTGTTTGGTGAACAACAGCTGCAATGAAGGATTATTTACATTAGCGATTAATCTGCAGATTTTGTTTTGTCTACAGAAAGTCACAAAAAAAAAAAAAAGTCTGAGATGACGCTTTCAAATGTCGTTTTGTCCGACCAACAGTCCAAAACAATGAGTGATGCGACGGTCACAAATAATTCCATTCAACACATTTAAAGAAATAACACACACATTAAATTGAAATATGTTTCTTTTCTTTTTAAATGATCAATTTTTTATTATTTTTAAATTTTTTAACATAGAACATACAGAACAAAGAAATGTGTTTCTGTATAGTGCTGTGTGATTATTGGTTAACCGTAATATTTAATTAGTAGTGAGTGTGTTATTTTGTCATACAACAAGGACAGCTATTCTTGAAATATCCAACTTTTTAACCATTAATAGGACTGAATATTTCAATGTATTGCAGATGTAGAATCTTGCCCATTTATTTCTTTCAACAAATAAGAGAGTAACTTAGGCAGTGATCAGAAAGTCACGTTTAGGAGTGTTTGATTATGTAAGGTTCTATACCTAACACACATGCAAAAGGAAATTATATTGGTGGGATGTCTAAGTTTGAGTCTGATCCAAATCTTACCCCATTATTAACCTAGTGATTATTTTGCAGATAAACCTAGTAACCCCAGCCCCCTAACAAAATAAATAAAAAATAAAAAAATAGAACAATAAGCCGAACGGAGCCATAAGATCTGGTTTCCTTCAAAGAGCCGTAATTCCCATCCTTAAAAACAATAGTTGAGATTAATTTTGTATTGATCAAGTTATCAATTAAGTGACTAAACCCATCTGGACTTTTTAGGATGAGAAAACAAGTGTTGCAAAACAAAAAGCATTTCTTTAATTCAATTAAATTAAATTAAATTAAATTGTATTTATAGTGTCAAATCACAACAGGAGTTCTCTCAGGACACTTTACAGATAAGTGCAACAGTGGTGAGGAAAAAAAAGTCCTTTTTACAGGCAGAAACCTCGGACAGACCCTGGCTCTTGGTGGGCGGCGGCCATCTGCTGATACAGATATGAAGAAATATGATTTGTAATAATTATAGCAGTTGTCAGGATGAACAGTGGCAATTATAGTACCAATAAAGTTAATAAATGTGTATGACTAGAACTAATAGTAGTAGTAGCAGCAGTGCAGGGCGTAGTATGGCGTCGTAGCATGCTACTGCAATGGACATTGACATGACTTGAGTACCACCATCTAGGCTGGGTTGTTCCACCAAATCCTTCGGTGGGCGTGACAGATGAGAGCCTGTAAAAGGCAACTCCTTTATTAGTACCGTCTCAAGAGAAGCGACATTAAATTTGTCTGTGGCACAACCATGGGTGCTGGTGAAATATTCCCACCTGGTACTGCAATACCATTCTATAGTTCACCACTCATTAAGTTTAAACCTATGAAACACATTAGGTCTCCAACCTGTTTGTACCTTAATAAAAACTGAAGCTTGTGTCTTAAAGTGCTCATATTGTGCTCATTTTCAGGTTCATAATTGTATTCAGAGGTTATATCAGAATAGGTTTACAAAAAACACCATATTTTTATGTACCGCACATTGCTGCAGCTCCTCTTTTCACCCTGTGTGTTGAGCTCTCTGTTTTAGCTACAGAGTGAGGCATCTCACTTCTATTCCATCTTTGTTGGGAGTTGCACATGCGCAGTAGCTAGGTAAGGACTACTAGCCAGTCAGAAGCAGAGTATGAGGGCGTGCCATGCTAGCAGCTAGGCGAGCATTATAAGGTGTGTTACAAAGTGATGCACGTTTGTCTCTGAAGTAAAGGCTGGACTACAATAGAGCTGTTTGGAGCAGTTTGTGAACAGTGTTTTCTGTTGGAGATGGTAAGTCCCTTTGGGGTGGACTTTGGGCTTTTTCACTTTGTAAACCTATAACGTGCACAAAAAAAGATATATAACACGATAAAGGAAAGGGAAAAAGCCAAAAAGCATAATATGAGCACTTTAAGTTTGTCACATTATTTATGTGTTGATGGATTTGTTTCAGAGAAAACCACAACATCCAGCACAATAAAAGATAAGATAGGTGTGCAGTCATTATGCTTAGTTAAAAACAGTAAGTTGTACTCAGTGGGAATGTTCAACATGTTCCGTTAACCTATTACTCTTTTTCACGTAGTCTGAAACTGTCTGTCTGCTCTGCAGGGCTACAAACAGGTTGAGAATGCATTTAGTCGAACACGTGCAAAGTAGTGAATGTGATCCTGTTTACTTGGGTACTCCTCAAAGACACAACTCTGTCTCTAATACTCTCAGACAGTGAATTCACTCACTCATCTTACAAATATGTAATTGGTCCTAGATAGGTTGCATTCCATTCATGTTGTGAGCATTTCCTCAAGGCCTGCAAAGATCTCAATCAATGGGATTCAATAGGTAGGGTTCACTTGAGTCATTTGTTGTAGCTAGCCCACAGCCGAGCTGGTATGGCAACGTGACAGAATTGGTTTTACATAACAACTGTGATCTAAAGACTGTAAAGGGGTGTTATTCTAATTGACTGACTTTTTGCAAACTGTTCTTTGTGAATTAAACCAACTTGGATTTATTTCCGATGGACAGCAAAATAAAACTCTAGCAGCAGCATTATCTGTTAGCTATCTGTGTAACAATGATACAAGGTGTGACTGAAACTTTATGGTAACGTTGTTACAGTCCCCTCCACTGACCTCTGGAGCAGTTCTGAGCACTGTACTGTCCCTTTAGATGACTAGCGTGTAGGATGTAACCCCTTAGACAGACTGATAGCTGCCCGGTGACATTAGCATGGCAGCTAATGACAGCAGCGTGACAGTAGGTAGTAGGTTAAAAAGTTATCCGAACTTATCAACATTAAGTCAGTTAACCACTAAAAGTCCTAGTTTTGATTGGCGGAATGAATGGACTCATCCAGCAACAACACACATGCAACAATAACGTTAGTGTGAATAAACGACCGTCAACTTTTGCGCTAAAGTTGGTGTTACAGATGTGTTAGCCTTTCATACATAGAGAGCATCAGTACGACCAGTTAGCGTTAGCGTCAGCTATCAGCAATTTATCGATTGATTGAATTTAATAATGCTGACGGCTCACTGTTGATAGCTAACTGGCTAAGAAGTATAACGTTAACAAGTGGATGGGTTGCGTTAGCTAACAGTTAGCAAAGTTAGCTTCATCGAGCTAGATAGCTAATGATGTGCCTATTAAATTAAAAGCTAAAAGTTAACTTATTCGTCACAGGTTATTTAACTAGCAACCAGCTTGCAGCACGCCGGAAGTTATATTGTGCAGTTAGCCTTAGCGGTAGCGGGCAGCCGGCACATGCTAGCTGAGAGCATTTGACAGTTAGAACCTTGCAGCCCTTCCCAGATTACCACAATAGCAGGCAGCTTCATTGAGCGCTCTTTGCTGAATTCAAATTACCTTGAGCTGAACACTTTTGAACAGCTGATGGAGCTGCTGACGTCGCACATAGCCTTATAACTCGGATCCCGAGCCTTTTCCCTCTCGACGTGAAAGGCATAAAGAGACAACAGTATGCCTAACAAGCAAACAAGAAGCCTAGCTATTCTTTCCCACCGAGGGGTGGACACTCTCAGGACGGGCGCCGCCATCACTCTCTGGCCTAGCTGGAGACACGCATACATACGCAGCGAGTTCGCCTGAGACAGGACTGCGACGTGGAAAAGCGTCAGGACGTGCCACGCCGTTAGGGGCGGGCCACTGAGCTAAGGAACAACAGTACATAAACACTGAACACGGCTTTCTATGCGGACACATTTTAATCATCTAATATGCAAGCAAATCGTCGGGCCATACATTAGTTTCTAACAATGCACAGTGTTAAATTCTTTATATCAAAGTAATAGTTGAGTGTATGCTTATGTTCTGTGCATTGATGTCTATATGCCTACACATACACTGGTATATGTCAATCAGTATCACTATGTAGCCTAAATTATTACCATAACTTCCTTCGACATTTATTTACAAACCCAAACACATTTCAATCACTTATTAGGATTATTAAACGTAGGGTACTTGGGTTAGCTAGCAACATTTATCCAACCTTTATTTGATATTTTGTTGTTTAGTCTGCCACACTATACACAGTTTATATTCTAAATAACACACTTAACACCCACCACACACACACACACACACACACACACACACACACACACACACACACAAAACCATTCAATCTCACATTTGAACATGGGGACAAAAATGCTTACACAGTGAAATAACATCGATCGAACTAACAATAAATAGCTAAATATTACCAGCACAATATATGTATGAAAGCATAGTTCATAAATATTTAGCCTACACCGTGAAAAAGTAGCACAGCCATGATCACGTGACTCCATATATATAAACACAGCTGGTGACTTCATTTGTTTACTTGCTCTCCGACTCGTCTGGTAAAAACGGCTGCATTCCGTCTCCAAATGGCGACAGACATGGAAAGATTTGTTTCTTTCGAGGAAGCACATTACGATCAATATGACTATTATAATATGCTCGAATACTCGTGCCATGCTTGTGGCAAAGGGAGATCCAAGAGAGAAATCGAGCTGAACACAAACCGCCATTCCCCCGCCGGACACGAGAGGAAGATAGCAGAAAAATATCACAACAGCGAAATTAAACGCAGGAGAACAAAGAGCTCGTCGTCTTGATGGCTTTCCTCGATGTTTACAGGTAACAAGGTGCCTTTTTAGTCTGAAAATAGGGTTGAAAACCCCTTTCAACAATCTGCCTTTGTGATGGAAAAAAACGACCTCCTACTTGGGTATTTACATAACTACTGAGCCGATTACCCCCATAAATATTAAGGTGAACAACGTCTGCTTTTGTGATCACAGTCAGGAGGATAATAGTTATGCTTGAAAATTCAAGTTTGCTTTGTTTTCCACCTATGAGGTCACTCTTATAGGTAGAGCCATACACAGTTGCATCAAGCATTTCCCTTTTTTTTTTTTTTTTTTTGCATGTTTTTGTTCAGCTATTTTGTTTGCACCATCATAAAATTCAACCATGCTCCATTTGTGCACAAGTGCAACATTGACTGATCTGAAACTTTTGATATAATTGGATTAATTGTCAACATAACAGCATCGTAAAACAACAACACAAATATCTGAAACGATTAATCAATTAGTCAACCGACATAATTAACCGGCAATAATTTAGATAACTGATTACTCATCTGAGTCATTTTTTTTAGGCAAAACTGTTTTTTTGCAGCTTTTCAAATGTGAGAATTTGTTGCTGTTGGCTATTGGTCAGATAAAACAAGTGGAATGTGTCAACATAGGTTTTGGGAAATAGTGATAAACATATTTAAGTATTTTCTGACATTTTATTTATAGTCCAAATTGCAGGATATGATTTGTGATTAACATTTCATTCTTATTTCCACACAGATCCGAATACAAAGATTCCTGATGTTGACTGGCCAAGGTTCTCCGCCTTCCCTGACTCAGAGAATGCAGCGCTGTGACACCGGGAAAATGCCCAGTAATCAGTCACGAGACAGCTCTCCATTCCATACTCTGTAACAAGACCTGCTACTGTCAAGTTACAGCTTTGCAAGAATAGTTTGTGTTGGGCTATATAGGTCAGTGGTGTGTGCTTGATAAACATAGAGATAGATGTAGTCATTTCTGCAGGGGCAGAATATATTATATTTTGATTCAATAAAAATGTTAACTAAACCAGCTTGGATTGTTTTATTTCTATTACTCATAAATTAATCTATATATAACAGGTTTTGTTCTGTTAAGTAGGCTGCATTACAGGTTTGTTACAGTTTCATGTTTTTAGTTTCTCTAAAAGCAGAATGTATTCCTCCATCCCTTTGTGCATTTTAAATTGTATGATCATTTTTACTGATATAAGCTATTTGGGGTGTCACTTGACTTAATTGTAGAAACTGACTGCAAACCACCTTTACCCTATCTATCCAAGGCTCCTAAATCTCATTTTACCAGATAAATACTAAGCAGTGACAATACATATCTGCATCTACAGGATGTGGAAAGTACACTGCAGTAATCGAAAAAAAATACATAAATAAATGATGAATGACACGGTTAAGCAAGTGTTCTTCAGCTGAACCAGATGCTCACCAATACATACCAGTGTTTGGGTTTAATTAGTCTTGGACTACTGGCTGAACCGTGAGGGAAGTCATATGCTTTTATTTTGAAGGAAGTATTTCCCAACCGGAATCGATATCGTAGGTTCCGTGGTCTTCACACATGTATGAGCTGCTCATAGACATAATATTGTCTATGTGACCAATTTGTTCGTTATTTCTTTTTTTCTATTGGCCAGGATGCAGATATGCAGTGTGTGCAGCGAACATATACCGAAATACAGATGCCCAGCCTGCAAAATAAGATAGTAAGTAACTTTAAATAAGTCTGTAAGCTAGCTAGCTAGCTAGCCTTAACGTTAGCTTCCGAGTTGTTTGGCTAAAGTAAGAAACGGAACGTTATTTGAGAATGGAGAGCAATATATTCTCTGTTGTTCTGCCACATCAGTAACATTAAGTATATAGAACCTGACTTAAAAGAGTAGGCCTATTAAAAATTTACAAATAGCAGCCTTATCTACTAAGAGCTAACGCTAAAGCTAAATTCCGATTTAGTTACAGTGAACGTAACGTTACGTTTGCGATCTGGTTCATTTCAACACACGGGGACGCCTGTAACTAAACATTCAGAATCGAGAAATTTGCGCATATTTACAAACCACACCACTGACTTAAAGCAACGTCCTTAAAGTTACACGTGAAAACAAATTTGGACATCAACACCACGTGGGACGGCAACCTACATAGGTCAAAATCATTTGCGTTTTGACGTCATATGGACCTACCACTATTCTGAAGAACAAATAATGACACCTTATGTTTTACTTTTTTTCATGTATCATTTGATATGTATTGTTTGTTTTTTTACACACTGGAATCTTTAATTGTAGTCTTAGAATGTCCATGACCTGCTGAATGTCTGCACACAAAGTATAATAAAGAATAATAATAAAAAAAGAACGAATCATGCCATGAATTTTTTGATGATTGGTTTAGAGGTGCAACGATGAATCGATTAGTTGTCAACTATTAAATTAATCGCCAACTATTTTGATAATCAATTAATCGTTTGAGTAATTTTTTTATTTAAAAAAAAAAAAGATTTCTCTGATTCCAGCTTGTTATATGTGAATATCTTCTAGTTTCTTCTCTCCTTTGTGACAGTAAATTGAATATCTTTGAGTTTTGGACAAAACAAGACATTTGAGGACGTCATCTTAGACTACATTTACACGTGGCCGGCTATTTTCATAAACGGACATTTAGAACCTCTACGTTTTCAGAAAAGTGTTCGTTTACATGTACCCGTGTATATATGCTGTCAATGTCGTTAAGAGCACGCCACACCTGTAGGTGGCATTGTAACGAGAAGCTCAAGCCCACGTTAGCCAATCACAATCTCGAAAATAGCAACAACAGCAACAAATCACTCCCTCTTTCTCTCTCTCGGCTGCCTAAACCTCCGTTTGTCTCAGTTTACATGCAAACGTGCAAACGAAGTTTTCCAAAATCTCCACTTTGGCCGGAGTTTTTAGAAATAATTGTTTTCTGTGATAAAAACAGAGTTTTCGTGTAAATGAGAGGCCAAACCGCAGGAAAATACCTGCGTCTTCCTTTCGTGTAAACGGCATATCAGGCTTTAGGAAATACTGATCCACATTTTTCACCATGTTTTGACATTTTTATAGATCAAACAACTAATCGATTAATCGAGAAAATAATCGACAGATTAATCGACTATGAAAATAATCGTTAGTTGCAGCCCTAGATTGGTTCTTTATTTAACTCATCCATTCATTTAATTCACTCTGATTTTAAACTTAGGAAACACTTACTACTATTAATAGATGGAACCCCCTTTTTCATATTTAAACACGTTAACATACAATATGTATATATACTGTGTATTACCTTGTTTCAGTGTTGCACAGAGATTATTATGATCTGGCAGATCTTTTTTTTTTAATAATTGTGTTCTTTCTCTTACAGTTGTTCACTTGGCTGTTACAAGAGGCATAAAGGTAAATAAGCTTGATCTCAGTATTGAAGTGATGGAGTTATGTGCTGTTTAGACAAGCTGCGATCATAATAAGAGGGCGCTGCTCATCATCCACTGATCCATAATCAAAATTCTTTGTTTGCCCACAGACACTTGCCTTCCTGTTGAGCAGCCTGTACCTATTGAGCCTAAAGTGAAGGATTCTTTCAACACTGGTATGGTATTATTTCTCTGATCATTCCTGTGATTCTACTTTTTTTTGTATAGTGTGTCCATATCAGCCAGCAAGAGCGCAAATCAAATATAATAGGTGGGGCAACATGGACAAAGTAATAAAAAAACATTCAAAAAGTCAAATTTATGTAAACAGAGTGCTTATCATCTTGTATGACATTTTAGTGTATTCACTTTATTTAATCATGAAAATTGTGAACAATTACTGTATTTAGACGGATAGTAAACAATATACTACTGTAATGATCTAATGTCACCGAGCTGTGCATTTTCACTGAGCTAGAGAGAGGGTATGTGGTGGGAAATATTTGTGTTCCTGTTGCTCAGAGGTAGAGCGGGTCGACCCTCAACCACAAAATTGGCAGTTCGATCCCTGGCTCCTCCGGCCACATTTCAAAGTGTCCTAGAGCAAGACGCTGAACCCTAGCCTGGATGCCAGCCGAACTTAGCCCCACCCACAACATTTGAGGTCGGGAAGTTCGGTCTGGACTTGATCCGTTGTGGAGCAACTATGCTCGAACCAGAACTGTTTGGACCAATCAAATTGTCTGGGCGGGCTTTATACGATGATGGACAGATGATCAACAGTAACGTAATCAACCACGTCACCAAAGAGCGCTTGGGTTGAATTCGTTTACAACAAGGATGGCTGCCGCTGGAGAATTGAGATGTGTAGATGTTTGAGAAGATATCGACAGCGCATTCATTTTAAAAGTGGAACAGAGAACCGCGATCACGTATGTATACACATTGCCACACTCGTCCGCATGACATGGAAACTGCCGCCTTTGCTCTTGTCGAAGCCTGTCTTTGACTTGCAGCTTCTGTGACGTCTGTCTCCGTTGCTCTGATTGGTTGGAGGTCTATCCAGTTGAGCGCAGAGGCATTTTATTTTCTGGTTCGGTTGAAACACGCCCCATAATCACAGCGCAATGGAGCAGCATCAGACTCATATTCTGACTAGAATCTGAGTATGACGACATCAGGCTAACTGAACCCCAAGTTGCTCCCCGGACGCTGAATGTGGCTGTCCACTGCTCCTAATGCTTAGGATGGGTTAAATGCAGAGATTGAATTACACTACTGTATGATTGTATTGGACAAACAATAGTTTATTCTTCCAAAGTTGTCAATTTTAATTTAATTGTCCCTTTAGTAGATTAAAGCCCAATTTATAGTCCTGTGTTCAATGAACGGCGTAGGTAGGTACGTACGTAGGTCTCAAAAAAATGTAATTACACGTCACGGCGACACAGATCGCAACAACTGTGATTGGTCCGCTCGGCCGTGGCTTGGTAGCGTTGCATTTCCTCCTACTCATTTTTCAGTTTCTCCCTCTCCTTGAACAACATGAAATCAAGGAGACGGAGAGGGTGAACTTTTCCTGCTACAGCTTACTGGCCGTGGTCAGAAAGCACAGGGGAGACACTTCGTTTCTCTCACTATGACTCTGGAGTCACTACTCACTCCGAAGCTAATCACCGTCACTCGCTCTACCAGACACTCCCCACACACACATGCACACATACACACACACGCCGGCTCTGCTATGCTCTTAAAGGGATACGCTAGAGCGAAGCAGACACCAGCACACAAGTATAAACTTCAGGCCACTTACTTTAGGCTATGGCATAAGCTCTGCGTAGAGCCCTCGCAGAAGCATAAATCCCACTTAAGTGACAGCAAAGATAGGCTGTGAGATGAAATGATTGAAATACCACAGTTCAACCTTCACAATTTTCCAATGCCCTGTGTTAAAGGCACTTTTTGCTTTCCTGTCTTTGCAGAGACATGGACTGTTGAGGATCTTCTGCAGGAAGAGGAGGACATTGTTGACAAAGTGCCTCTGCAGAGGCTCCAGCTGTTAGGTATTAATCTGACAGTGCCTTTCGTCTGTCTCTTCACACAGCAGCATCACCACATGTTCCTTCATCTAACACGCTAATGACCACATCGATTAAAGCGTAACTCTCGCCAAAATGCAACCTAGGGTCTTTTTGTGAATGTACCCGAGTCAAACTTTCGTTTAAAATCATATTTAGGACGGAATCGCCACTTTTAAGATTTACCGCATTTTTGTTTTTCAGTCAAATGGCCTTTTGAATGGGAGTGCTAGGGGCACTTTTATGCTATCCTCAAAATAGCTATTTTTAAAACACTAAGAAGGCTCGACACAACATGAGTTGTGTCATAAGTGATACAACATGCTCAAAGTATGACCAGGGTCTCTACACGTGAACGAAAGCGTTGAGAACATTGTTTGTGTACACAGAGTTTACTAAAAAAGGTTTTGAGCAACTCACTGTAGCTGTTGTTCTTCCGGTCGCCGTCTATCGAGCCAGTCAAAAATAGTCGAGGGAGGAGAGTAAAGATGGAAAGCTCCAAAAGCTTAGTTCCATATAAATGCACGGATAATTCGATGTTTTGTCGTTAGTGAAACACAATATTGACCTTGCAGTTGAAAAAGGAGCCTCATATAAGAATGACATTTCCTCCTATGGAGTCCTTTCATTCGCATTCTGAGATCGGCTATTTTTGACTGGGAAAATGGCGGATAGCGTAAACAACAACTGCTAACGTGAGTTGCTCAAAACCTTTCTTTTTAGTAAACTCTGGGTACACAAACAATGTTCTCAGTGCTCGAGTTCATGTGTAGAGCCCCTGGTGATAGTTGGAGCAAAGTCTCATGTTGTGTCGAGCCTTCTTAGTGTTTTAAAAATAGCTATTTTGAGGCTAGCATAAAAGTGCCCCTAGCACTCCCATTCAAAAGGCCATTTGACCGAAAAACGAAAATACGGTAAATTTTAAAAGTGGCGATTCCGTCTTAAATATGCTTTTAAACGAAAGTTTGACTCGGGTACATTCACAAAAAGACCCTAGGTTGCATTTTGGCGAGAGTTACGCTTTAAGTATTTTTTTTTTTTTTAAAAGTCGGGTGTGGGTAATTCATGTTTTCTTATTTCTCTGCAGGTCAGTCAAAAGAGCTAAGAGATCTTCTGTGCAACCCCCATCTGAGACAGTTACTGCGCTCCATTGACAGTGCAGACAGCAAAGACGATGCGATGAAGGCTGCCATGCAGGAGCCTCTGTTTGTAGAATTTTCAGATCAGTGTTCGAAAATTGTCGATAATTAAGCAAAATCATTAACAGCCAACAAAGCTGACGATTTGTAAAATAGTGCCTGCATTGGTTTTTCTATCAGATCACTTTTGATTATATTTATGTATAAAGTCTTGGAATAAGCAAGTTGTGTAGTCACTGTATTTCTTTGTTGATCTAACTTCCTGTCCTGTGCCTTGTCATGCAACTTTATCCTGTTCAAATAAACACTGAAATGTTTAAAAACGATATAAATTGTTGAGTCAGTACTAAGGGCTTTACGGTCAACTGTAGAACGCGTACATCAAACATTCTATAACTGAAGTTTATTTCAACAAAACAGTCATTTAAATAACATAATACAAGTTGTACATTGATCCCTTGGTACCGCTAACAGAACTACAGATTTCAAATTACAAACTGTCATAATGACTCTGACATTTCAGTGAATCAATAGCTTACAATAGGTTACAAGAAGAAATTATTTAACGGGCAAATGAAGATATGCTAGAATCAACAGAGCTGTCCCGGAAGGTTACGTATGTTTAGGATCAAAAGCTAGGATGACAAACAATCAGTGTTAAGTTACATTAGTCATTTTTTTGTAACAATATAGCAAAAAGATGTTTTTGAAAAAGAAAACTTGATGGCTATAATGAGACATTTGTTCTCCCACATGAAACACTAGTGTAAAAATACTTTGGTATGTTATACAGCGCTTGCATTAATGCTTTGGACTGCAGCAGATTAAAATCCACACAGGAAGTGGTTTGGTCAAACATTTTACACATAACGCATATAAGAAAGACCCTTTATCAAACAAAAAAGCAGCAATTTAAATAAACCTGGGTTCATCCTTTCCCTGTTTCACGTAAGTAATGTGTCAGCTTGTTCATGTCTGTCTGTTGATGTATGTGTGGTTTTAATGTGCAATATGTGCTTTACATGTGCAAAACTTGCTTAATTACCCCCCCCATTACATCTGCAATCATATCTGCATCTGACCCATGTGTTTTTACACCAAAAATAAATCTATAAAATCACACATAAATAATCATCCTTAAATAAATACACTAGCAGCCCATTTGTCATTTGAGTGTAGATTTTAAGAAAGGCACTCGTCAAAGGTTCAATACTTTGATCAATAGTCAAGATGTTCCAAAGAGGCAGCAATGACACAAAAACCTGCAGTCCTGTTTTTAAAGGCGCTAAGGTTGTGCCATGTCACTTCAGTTCTCCAGACAAAGACTCATAAAAATGATTCTGAGTTTGTCTCGTCCTGCAGTAACATCACCACAACTTACACCCCATTCACTGTTTTCTATATTTCTTATCTTAGATGTGGCAGGTCAGTGGTCAGTGTTTCTGGACAGTCTACTGTCTGAGATTTTGAATTAGAGATGATTTATTTATTTTTTTGTCCCTAGAGCCTGAATGCAACTAAAAATGATTTATGATAAGTAAATCAGGTTCATGGCACAGTGCATTATCTTACCCGACCTCCTGGTGAGTTCAAATATTATAATGCCAGGGTGCAGGTTTCACATCCTTGTAGAACACAAATTGAGATGCAAAATGAAACTTTGGCATTATTAAAAAAAAAAAAAAAAAAAAGTTGGAGTTGTAAATAAAAACTTTAAACACATTTAACAAAATGACATCATAAAATAGCAGGTTTGTTCCCTCTGTGTCAGATTATGGAAGAGCAGATGCTTCCCTGCAAAAACAACTGGGTGCCAGATTGTCCTTAATCTGTGTCCGTGACATCAGCCTTTAGTGTCGTGCATAGGGGAGAACTCTTACAAAGTTTTCTCTAGGAGGATCGCGTTGAGCCCTGTGACGTCACTCTTCATGTCTGGTTGCCTGTCAGCATAGAGTAGTGGAGATCGCCGATAGTGCAGCTTTACAGACCTCTGAGTAGAAAAGGAAAAAGAATCTCATATGACCAGTGGTGGAATCTGGTAGTGCACTTAAGTACAAATGTTGAGGTACTTGTACTTTACTGGAGTCTTTTCTTTTCATGCCACTTTGTACTTCTACTCCACTACATTTCAGAGAGAAATATTGTACTTTTTACTCCACAACATTAAGGCCCTGACACACCAACCCGATTATCGGCCGTCGGACAGTCTGGCGAGGTCGATGACTCGAGTCTGTTCGGTGTGTTCCGCGCCGTCGTCCGTCGGAGGGGTTGTCGGCTTTCATTTTGGCCGACCTGACTTGCTGGGTCGGAGGGCGGGCAGTCGGACTCAATGACCAATGTGATTGGTGGAGTGCTAACCCGGAAATGGGGCGGGAACGAGCGGGATGAGTGACGAACGCCTCTCAAAATCTGATGAAAATCTTTTAAACTGACCTTTGTCAATCTGAAATGAAGACAGATTCAGCAACTGTATGGCCTATTTCTCGCTTAAAATGTTTTCAGAAACACATTTCAGTGAACTATTTTCGTAAAATACGAGATTGTATTTCGAACAAGCCGCCATTATCGGTCAGCTGGAGAAGCCAGACCCACGTGACGCGTTCGTCATTTCCGGTTTTCATTTTTTGTATTACGTCTCACATATTACGTCGTGCGTAATGTGCGCACGCACAGAACTTATGCTCAAGTCGGCGTCGCTTCGGTGTGTTCCAAGGCACTTTTTGGACCTCAGGGAGCCGACTGATCAGTCCGACTGCCTTTTCTGCCGACGGTCAGCCGTCGGGTTGGTGTGTCAGGGCCTGAAGTCTCACAGCTTTAGTTACTAGTTACTTTACAAATTAAGAATTACAATTGCACACTAAACACATGTAGTTTATAAAATACCAAACAATATAACGGCCTACAAGTCCAGCTGAAATGATTAGACGATTAAACACTGAATGTTTTTGAAGCTTTTCTTGACACTTTTAACGCTAATTTTTGGCGCTTATGAAGCTTGTTTTGACGCTTTCATTTCCAGTTTCTAAAATGTGAGGAGTTTTCTGTGTTGAGTACTTTTACTTTTAATACTTTAGGCATATTTTCCTGATGATACTCACATACTTTTACTTAAGTAACATTTTCAATGCCGGACTTTATTTGTAACAGATTTTTACACAGTCTGGTGTTAGTACTAAAGGACCATAATACTTCTTCCACCACTGCAAATACCCAATCATAAAAATCATCCAGATGATAAAAACGTATGGAGATTTAACAGAACTTGTGTGCATGTGCCCTTACCTTTGGTTGAGCCCGTATGGAGGCTAGTCCCTGGGAGTACTGGTTTGGCTCCACCTTATACCCCCCTCTGGTGGAGGGCAGGCTGAGGGAGGCCATCACAGACATCATCTTCTGGAAGCCTGTGGCTGTCATAGACATGGTGATGGACGGGGCCGAGGCCAGAGCCAGGCCCATGGGCCACCCACGCACTGTGACAGGCTCCTGGATGGAGGAGAGCTGCACCAAACCCCGCTCCCTGATAACAGGGTCCAATGCTGGCGCATCATCCGCCCTCACAAAGTCCTTTGCATCATCCAGTTCTGCCTCAGCCAAGGATTTCAATAGGGCCTGCCATAAAAACAAAACTTAATTTACATATTATCCATAACTCCATGTTTTTTTATGTGTTCATTTAGTGCCACTAGACATTAATAAACGTTGCTGTACATGCACCAGTCAGCCAAAAGGCTATAAGGTCGTCCCTGGAGAGATTTAGCACTGCTCTCCTATAACATCCTCAGACTCAAGATGGACAGTTAAAAAAAGTCAATGCAGCAGAACCCTTTTAGTCCACACATTCTGATTCCTTGTCAAAGCTGGCCCTACGTTACCTATAATGCAACTCAACCATCAAAAGATTTGAATGTGTTATGATATAGAGCTCAACAGTGTGGTTCCGGAAGTAAGGATTTTGATTATCAGCCATAATGTCCAAACCATCCGAGGTAGAGTGACCACGATCTCCGAGGTTGTGAAACGAAAGTTTTTTTGCTCCTGTAGAAGCTAGAAGTCTGAATGAAATCAACCTTGTTTTCAGAAAAAACATGTTTCATTCGCAATCTTATGGAGAAATACTACACTACCCACAATCCTAAGCGTAACAGCGACGTCTCTTAGTGGATTGGTGGAACTTGTTACCGAACCCGCAAACGGCTAGAGCGAGCGTCTACCGTTGAAGTCTATGATCGTTTCTGTACACAGTCTTGTACCTTTGCCTTTTTTGCCGTTTTCAAAATGTTATTTTGTGCCAAATCAAATGTTTTATGTTCACGATTCATCTCGTAGCTGGTTGGCTTGGTTCCAGGCTTCAAACTCTTGAATATAAGCATTAAATGAAACGTCAATGGAGATATTGAACGGGGAAAAACACTTCCGAAACCAGAGCCTTTAAAAAAAGTGGGCGGTCACTGTTGAGCTCTATTAGCAGCAATGTAGCCTCAGGCAGAGATGAGGAGTGTATTTTCAGACTTGTAGTCTTCAGCCCCAACTGACGCTGACTCAAGTGACATCACTTGAGGATATTTATCAGATTTCGTGCAGCTCGCACTGGAGCCACAGAGTATAGTTTGAGCCATGAAGAATGAGCAAGAAAACACAAGATATGATATGTATTCTTTCCAAATCTCACCCTCCACTTCCTCCAGGTGTTCTGGATGACTGCAGCTGCTCTGTTCCATCTCTGGACCCGCCTCCTGACCAGCCAGGACCGCAGCGCTGCAGCAGGCACAAAACACAGTCATTCCATTAGCAAGCCATTCATTCTGCAAGTGGAATCTGTGCATTGTGAGGACAAATGTTTATGTACTCCCATTCAGAGTATCAGAACAACCCCTGTCATTACCATTTAATAGGACTGTAACGATGCTCTTAGATCGGTTAAAAATCGATATAAATGTGTAAAGATTACAACCGGTTGAGATAAAAAAAACTTAAAATAAAACGAATTCTGATGCAAACGGCCTAGGGCTTAATCTACTATTGATTTCACTTGTTTGACTTCAGATGTCAATACGTGTTCTAAGTTTATTTATTTGAAGAGATTTTGTTCTATACATTTAGTTATTTTGATGTTAAAAATCTTATTATCCATTTTTTATTTAATTGTTATTTAAGATAAAATACAATTTCTGTTGCACTTTTGATGAGAGGACACATCTGTTGTTTTGCACAGTTTATATAAATAAAGGAATAGTTTTCAGTCATTTGTCTACAGCTCATTCTGTTAAAATAAATTGTGAGAAAAGCGTATTGTGAACTTAAAATCGTGAATGGTATGGAATCGTGAGTTGAGTGCATCCTTACACCCCTAACATTTAATCAAATGTGCTGTTGTGACAGCTTATGATGCCGTTGATAGGATAAACAGTGTCAGCCTGCAAACATGGTGTACAGACTCAGTGTAAGTGAGGCCACAGAGCTCTACTGATTCCACTAGGTAGTAGCTGGCCAGGGCATTAGGGGTTTACCTGCTTGGATAAGAGTAGCAGACTGCTGGCGGGCGTGACATCTGCGGCGCTGGTACCGCTGCCAGCAGCACTGAATTGAGAAGGCACACTGAGACAGGATCTTCTTCCTCTGATCCTCCAGCAAATCTAGCTGTGAGACAACAGCCACACAGGTCAGCACTCCAAAAAAAGACCAGAGAGCCCTTATTTACTTTACAGGACTGGTAAGTAACTAAAGTAGGGCTGCACAACATCGTTTTTTTTAATCGTCATCATGATATCAACTGATGCAAGAAACACATTGCGATAGGCTGTGAAATATTACGAAAGGCACTCCGAGATTTTTTTGTTAGTTGAAAGAAAATATCAGTAGAAAACTGCACTTTAAAATGTGACTGTCACTTTTTTTAGTGCTGCCTTTATTGTTCAATTCAATGATCAATTTGTTCAATAAAATAAATGATTTCCTTTCATTTGTTTTAAATTCAACAAGCAATTTGTTGTATTTTAGCAGAATACTGAAAGCAGCAAAAATGCAGAACTGAGTACACTTTAAGTTATATTGTTATCGCAATATTCAACATTATCGCATGTCTTCCTCATGTTGTGCAGCCCTAAACTAAAGCACCCAATGAGGGCAATATTACCAGATTGGAAAAGTATTCTAGCCTAGAAATCTAGACACACCCTAGCGACAGCAAATGTAATTTGCAGCCAGGGGGGTCTAGGCACTCTCCGTTGGCTTGCGAGATAGAAAAACCAAACTGGCCGGGCCAATCACACTGTGTATAGAGTCAGTGGGCGGGCTTATGGCTAATACTGCTGGCGAACAGCGGCCTTTCGAATTGGCTTTGGCCGCGACTCTGGAAGACTTGGAGTTAAGCTTTTCTTTGAGAAAAAAACAAAGAACGACACTGAAGTCATTCTTAACAAAGGAAGATGTGTTCGGAGTTTTGCCGACCGGATACGCATGAAGTTTAATCTATCAACTAGCTCTGCTACCTTCTTCGTTGCTCTGGTTGGTTGTAGCGCTATCCTATTGCGTGCAGAGAGAATTTGAAAGACAACCATTTATCCCGCCCCTCGGATTGAGCCCTGTCAATGGTGAGTTCCCAGACCCAACATCCTGATGTGGGTCTGGCTTGTCAGGCTAAAAGAAATACGTAGTACATTTGCAAATTACTTCCCAAGCTTCCAAGTTATACATACAAATTATGTGTGAGGAGTAGGGCTGCACGATATGAGGAAAATATGTGATAACGTTGTTGAATATCGCGATAACGATATTACTTGCGATAAATAAACAGATATTAAAGTGTACTCAGTTCTGAATTTCTGCTGCTTTCAGTATTCTTAAATACAACAAATTGCTTGTTGAATTTAAAACAAAAAAAGGAAATCATTTCTGACATTCTTTTTTATTGAATGTTTAACAAATTGAACATTGAAGAAAAAAAGAATGACATTTTAAAGTGCAGTTTTCTACTGATATTTTCTTTTAACTGACACAAAAAAATCTCAGTGTCTTTCGCGATGTGTTTATTGAGTCAGTTGATATCGCGATGACGATAAAAAAAGATATATTGTGCAGCCCTAGTGAGGATACCTACATATGTACAGTATATAATTACTGACCATCGATTGGGTAAGAAAAACTTTAGTCCTTCCACAGTGCACCCATGAATTGGGTTTTTCACTGTCAAGTTTGTGCGAGGGGTCAAACGCCTTGTGCTGTAACACGACCCTGAGGAGCTTCTCCACCTCTTGCCGAAAAACGTTGTTGCTGTCAGCCTCCACATCTGAGACAGAGAGAAATTGAAATTAGAGTGAAGCCCTGGAGACATCATTCAGGTAAGGGCAGAGCAGCAATGCAGCTGTCTAGAGATTCCCTTTTACCACATAGTATTTGTCTGACAGTATGCCAACAGGGTAAGCGTTTGAGCACAGAGAAATCCATCCGAATCAACAGCACAGCTTCCCCAGACACTGAATGATTCCACTGAATTCAATGAACCTTTCAAAGCTGATCATAGTTGGCAGCATTCAGGATTAGTGAGCAGCTTACTTCAACATTCATACAACAAAACTCAAGTCTCGAGTCTACAGCCATGCTGGCACTGTGAGCCTGTACTTGAGCTAAATGCTAATGGAAATGTTAACATGCTGATGTTTAGCAGCAAGTATTGAACTTAAAAAAACAGTTTAACAAATCAACAGTGAAACCACCTTGACCTGTGAAATTTCCCTACATACTTTTACTGTTTGAAAAAAAAAAAATGTATTCAGATCACAAGACAAAATAAGAGTTTAGTTGCAAAACGTAATGTGCAAAATAATTGTTTTTCTCGATTACTTTGTTTTTGTTGATCATTAGGAGGCAAAATCGTAGTCGCGATGACATTTTGATTAATTGCACAGTCCCACCATGTTCATTATCTTAGTTCAGTGTGCAGTGGCATGCTAACATTTGCTAATTAGCACTAAACACAAAGTACAGCTGAGGCTGATGGAAATGTGATTAGTTTTGCAGGTATTGAGTCATAAACCAAAGTATTGGACAAATTACAATTTTAAAGATTTTTGGGGGCTTTTTGGCCTTTTATTGATAAGACCGATGAAGACCAGAAACCGGGTAGAGAGACGGGGAACGACATGCACTGAAAGGGCTGCGGGTCGGACTCGAACCCGGGACCGCTGCGGTAAGGACAGAGCCTTAGTACATGGGATGCACGCTCAACTAGGTCAGCTACCAGGGCGCCTGACAAATTACAATTTTGACCTCCTGGTGGCGCGACAGGAAAAGTCAGGGCATCACCAAAGTCAGTAAGATACATCCCCTGGGGACATCGAATGTCTGTAGAAATTGTAATAGCAATCCATCCAATAGTTGTTGACATATTGAGCAGTGTGTTAAGATGAATACAGTTCAAGCACACACTAATCAGGAATGAGTAAAAAAAAACATGAAACAACATGCAAAGCAAGCTCTGATAGACAGAGGTGCATGCATTTACCTGGAAAGTTCATAAGAAGTTGCACATTTTGTTAGAAAGTCCTGTTTGTATACACCAAGTGGAAAAAGTCCCCAGGAAAGTAGAGAACTGAGGATCACATACTAATAGGGCAAATGAAGGAAAATGTGAATAACAGACCTAAAGAGAGGAAAGAATCACTCTTTGTCCACAGTAAACATGCCAAAATTGACCTTAAATCGATCCCGCAAAACAAATTGAACTTACCAACACAATGACTCCCCGACTTGAAATGTGAATATTTTTCTATCAGTCCGTAGCGTTGCATGAAGCCTTTGAAAGGAATTCTGTACAACAGAAATGACAAGTCAGCCAACATTCAAGAGAAACAAAGCAATACATTAAGATTAAGAGTTGATAGAGAATTTTGTTGTTCACCTTATGGGAAAGCCAGCAGCACTGATATGAATAGTCTCCACAATCCCGCAGGCCTCCAGCTGCATGATAACCTGACAGCAGACAGGGAATAACCATTAAAACCTTTCCTTTTTTGTGAAAAAAAGAAAGCACTGCATCTCATTGTTGTACTGCTGGTGATACTGCTGGAAAAAATTAGAACATCTACCTCCTCCTTTTTGAAGCTCATCGGATTGCAGTCTGGGTTGGGCTTGATGCAGCGAGTGTAGTGAGGAGTTGTGCTGTGGAGGATCTTCATCAGGCTCTCCAGAGAGTTCTACAATCGGACATTAACATCATCAGGGCCATGACTAAACCGTCCCAGGAGGAACTCTACAGGCCTCAACACGCTAATATAACCCTGGCGATAAAGGCCTTTGTTGGCTGTAGAGCTGCACGATATGAGGAAAATATCTAATTGCGATAAGTTTGACTGATATTGCGATATGACTAAGGATATTGGAGGGAATGATCTTCTTCTTTATTTTTTTGGGGCATTTTCGGCCTTTATTTTGACAGGACAGCTGAAGACATGAAAGGGGAGAGAGAGGGGGAATGACATGCAGCAAAGGGCCGCAGGTCGGAGTCAAACCCGGGCCCACTGCGTGGAGGATTAAACCTCTATATATGGGCGCCTGCTCTACCAACTGAGCTATCCGGGGCGCCCGGAATGATCATTTTTGTATCATTATTCTCATTTTCATTGAAAAATATTAAAATGAAAAAAATGAAAATGATTATAGTGTGATCTGTACCAAACAAAATCATGTTTACAGTCTACATAGTCTGTAGGACAGGATTTGTAGGCCGGGAAGTCTCTGCAGCACCACAATACTTCATTCAGAATGATTTGACACATCGTTTGCCCCCCCCCTGCGATTTGGATATGCACTTAGTCCATATGGCGATTTGGATAAAATTGCGATTAATTGTGCAGCCCTAGTTGTCTCCCACCTTGAACTTGGAGACCACAGTGACTTTACTGAGCCCCTTGGTAGTTGGATTCTCAGTTTCGCTGTCGGTGAAGATCTGGTGAAGCAGGGGGCTGTCAGACTTCTGCAGCAGGTTAATAAGCTCTGGTGGCACTGGGTCCTAAAACACAGAATCCAGCAGGAGATGAGTGGATGCCGGCGGTCAATCTTCGGAACACAATTCAAAAGGTTTTTTTTAATACACACCTTGTTTTTCTCCACCATCCCCTCCATCTGGTAGTTGACTTTGCCAGCGTAATGGGCCACGGTGAAGTGTGGCTCCTTGCTGAACTTGTCCCAGCTGATGTTGGCATTATCACCGAGCTCCTTCTCCAAACGAACTCTGAATGTCTTTGGGTCCGAGGCTCGATTAAGACGACTCTCCTATGGGACAGGTATGTAAAAAGTTTTCAACCGCCACGTAGTGCAGAATACATATATTTAATGATAAATTAATGTACAGATTAACCAAGAAAATGACTGCATGGAAACAAAGTGTCAAAAGGTAATTACTTGTATGCTGTTCTATTAAAAATGACACTGTTAAAAGACAAATCCATAAATTGTATTAGTTCTTTCAAAAGAATATGATTTAAATGAAATTCGGTATAAATGTTCTCTCTAATGGGAAAAAATGTTGGATGAAGCACTTCCTTGGAGACAGGTGTATAGATTGATTTTACGTTGTGTGTCAATACCCGTTATGGGGTGAAAATCAAAGAGATGGTTAGGTTTGTATTCTATTGCCTTGAGTACTGTATCCCGTACAAACAATAATACTTGGCGATTTAAGCAAACATTAAACGAAATCAAATTAAATTCATGTTTAATTTGAAGAAGAAAGAGAGTTTGACTTCTGTTGCTTTACGTTCGCTTGTTATCACTATTTTATTTTGGTGGGCGTTAACAGCAAATGGGCCAGAGAAGTTATGGAATTGTCCAAGTTTTTTTGTTTGTTTTGCCATTATTAGTGTGTGCTGTTGCGTTTGCTTTTGAGTGTGTGGGTTATGCAAGTTATTTTTATCAGATAATTAAACAATAATAATAATAATAATAATAAACGCAAGAAAATGACCAGCATACCTCATTAAGTAGAGAAAACACACCGACAGGGCTTCTCTCTAGAAGATCCAGACAGCTCTGGTTGTCTTTGTATTTGACAAAGGACCACTCCAACCCCTCTGACACATATTCCTCCTGGGAAAAGCAGAGATAAAAGCAGAAGGATTCAAGTAACAAAATACATTTCTTCACATTACAAAAGGTACGACAAGTTGTTCTGTTGATGATCAACAGAGATTTCATAACGACTGAAGAAGCCTCCTGAATGTCTGAGGCCTGCACGTCCACACAACCAGCAGAGAAACGGCGGCTCTCGTGAGATCTGAGCATGGAAACAGAGAACTGATGGATGTACAGGACTATCCATTTTCGTAGGCTCCAGCCCAGCGTTGCACATACTGTCATTCAGGAAAAGGATGTTGAGATTGTTTCTCATAAATACTTGGAAACCATTATTGATAATACATTATGTTTTGAACCCAACACCGATGCTGTCCAGCAGAGGCTTTTCTTTTTAAGAAAAATGAAGTCATTCAAGGTATGCAATGTTTTAATGACTTTGTTTTACCAGTGTTTTACTGAGTCTGTCCCTTTTGCATGGCGGCTTGGTAGGGCAGTCTTCCATTGGCTGGTAAAAACAGACAAGCAAGGCTGGTCAAAGTGGCGGGTAAGGTGATTGGGGTGCAGCAAGCCCAGCTGCAGGAAATGTGTTGTAAGCGTGTCACCTGCATGGCTCAACAAATTCTTAACTGCCCTAACCACACCCACTTTTTAAGAAATTTGGTCTCTTGCTCTCTGGCCGCCATTTCAGAATGCCCAGAACAATAACATGGCGTGCCAGGGCTTTTTTTATTCCTGTGGCCATTGAGAAGCTTAATTTGATTCATTAAAGGTCCTATGACATGCTGCTTTTGGATGCTTTTATATAGGCCTTAGTGGTCCCCTAATACTGTATCTGAAGTCTCTTTTATATAAGCCTTAGTGGTCCCCTAATACTGTATCTGAAGTCTCTTTTATATAGACCTTAGTGGTCCCCTAATACTGTATCTGAAGTCTCTTTTATATAGACCTTAGTGGTCCCCTAATACTGTATCTGAAGTCTCTTTTATATAGACCTTAGTGGTCCCCTAATACTGTATCTGAAGTCTCTTTTATATAGACCTTAGTGGTCCCCTAATACTGTATCTGAAGTCTCTTTTATATAGGCCTTAGTGGTCCCCTAATACTGTATCTGAAGTCTCTTTTATATAGGCCTTAGTGGTCCCCTAATACTGTATCTGAAGTCTCTTTTATATAGACCTTAGTGGTCCCCTAATACTGTATCTGAAGTCTCTTTTATATAGGCCTTAGTGGTCCCCTAATACTGTATCTGAAGTCTCTTTTATATAGACCTTAGTGGTCCCCTAATACTGTATCTGAAGTCTCTTTTATATAGACCTTAGTGGTCCCCTAATACTGTATCTGAAGTCTCTTTTATATAGGCCTTAGTGGTCTCCTAATACTGTATCTGAAGTCTCTTTTATATAGACCTTAGTGGTCCCCTAATACTGTATCTGAAGTCTCTTTTATATAGACCTTAGTGGTCCCCTAATACTGTATCTGAAGTCTCTTTTATATAGGCCTTAGTGGTCCCCTAATACTGTATCTGAAGTCTCTTTCCCGAAATTCAGCCTTGGTGCAGAATTACAGCCACTAGAGCCAGTCCCACAATGAGCTTTCCTTAGAACGTGCCATTTCTGTGTCTGTAGCTTTAAATGCTAATGAGGAGGCAAGCTAAAGGGATGTGGACTAAGGCATGGATACCCGACCCAAGCCCGACGGGCCCGAGCCGGGTTCGGACAGATATTTAGAAATGATGGTCGGGTTAGGGTCGGGCTCGGTCACATCAGCGTGATAAGGCATTTGTTGTAAAATGGTGCTGCGGCTCCTTTAAGAGAGCTCAGTGTGTGTGTAAAGTGGGCAGAAGAGAAATAAAGAAAAGAGGAAGCAGACGTGTAGATGCGACCGAGCAGAGTTGGTGGAATAAGTTTAAGTTTTGTACACAGTGTGTCCGGTGTCCGAGATAAACCCCAGACTGAAAGCCAAGTTCATTCATCTGCTCACCAGAAACGGGATTTTAACCCCGACGTTATATAATGTCGGCCCTGGAGGTAGGCCTACCGAGTCTCCCCTGGTTTTCTGATCACGGTCGGAATCGAAGCAATCAGGAAAGGTTAACACATTGAACATTTTAAATTAAACAGCTTATTAACGTGCGCTTGTTCCCCCGTGTGTGCTGATGCGCTCATCTGTTGACATTTCCGGCAGAGAAAGGGGAGGTAACCTTGCTCCTTAGGAGGACACATAGGGAAGATTCCAGATCGGCCCATCTGAGCTTTCATTTTCTCAAAGGCAGAGCAGGATACCCAGGGCTCGATTTACACCTATCACCATTTCTAGCCACTGGGGGACCATAGGCAGGCTGGGGGAACGCATATTAATGTTATAAAAAAACAACTCAAAGTGAAATTTTCATGCCATGGGACCTTTAACTTGCTTGCTTTTATGTGTATCCGTGTTAGATAGCTTGGATTGATTATTTATTTATTCCATTCAAGTTTTACTTGACTCTGTACAGCACTTAACATGTATTAATTTACTGTGCTGTTTCTAATGTTTTAAGTTTGGTTTTTTTTAACTTCTGGTTCAGTGTGGCAGGTGTACCTTATTTTCATTGGTGGTGTAGAATAGTTCTGTATTTGTCGCTGTTGTCAATATTTTTACAATTGCCATCGTCCTCGATGTGATTTTTGATGCCTGCTGCGGATCAAATTTCCTTCGGGATAATAAAGCTGAAAGTTGCGTTGTACCTGCTGAGCTCGGAGATAATGAGCCACAAAGTGCTGCTGCAGTTTCTCATTGGCGTAGTTGATGCACAGCTGCTCCAGGTTGTTGATCTGGAAACACTCGAACCCGTACACATCTAGAACTCCTGGAGATCACAGAGTGGAGAGGACTGCGTGAGCTTACGAAAAGAAACTACTAATACAAATAGATATGTATTCATATTCCATGAAGTAAAAGACACCAATGCTTTTACCTATGAAGTTGCACCATGTGGATGTGCCTGCACATATGCTGTTGTTGATGAATGTAACCAACCACTCAAATAATCTGTGGGAAAAAAAGACACAAACTCTTACTCCAAAAGATAAAGGGCTTGTGAATATAAAGAGTGATTAACAGACATATCTTCATCACTGTTTACTGTAAACAAAGGGGCATGATGGTTTCACCTTCGAGTGTTTCGTGGAAAGTAGGGCTGCACGATATGAGGAAAATATGCAATAATGTGGTTGAATATTTGCGATATCGATATTACTTGCGATAAATAAACAGATATTGAAGTGTACTCAGTTCTGCCTTTCTGCTGCTTTCAGTATTCTGCTAAAATACAACAAATTGCTTGTTGAATTTAAAACAAGTGAAAGGAAATAATTTCCAACATTCTTTTATTAAACAAATTGATCATTGAATTGAATATAAAAGGCACCGCAAAAAAAGAATGAAAAAGTTTTAAAAGTGCAGTTTTCTACAGATTTATTTTTTCAACTAACAAAAAATCTCGGAGTGTCTTCCGCGATGTGTCACAGACTTTCGTGATGTGTTTATTGCGCCAGTTGATATCGCGATGACGATAAAATAAAAAGATATACTATGCAGCCCTAATGGAAAAGGAGTGTTTGACAACGACCGAGTCTTAGTCGCAGGACAAAAACAAGTTCCTGCATGACCAGTCCTTTTTCACATAATATTATCACATTGCTGTGTTATTTGACGATCAAATCCTCATTCTTACTGGGCGTAGATGGCCTTGGCCAGGCAGTCTCTCCTCATGCTGCACTCTGCCTGGGAACAGGGCTTGAGAACACTCTGCTTCCCCGCCTTCAACGTCCTCACTCTAAAACACATCTGAAGCTCCTCAGCAGGGACACACAGCAGCTCCGCGGCCCTCTGCAAGAAGTCTAACACAGGCACGAGTGGAAGCTGTTAACTATGTACAGGGTTTCCCCCAGATAAGTTGTTTAGCCCAGTGGCAAGTGTCTTTTTTTTTGACAAGGGGCCTGCCTGGGGCCAGTCATAGACTGATAGCAGCATTAATGTAGAGCTCAATAGTTTCTGTGATAACAGAATCATGGAAGGAATTGCGAAATTGAGAATTTAAAAAAAGCTATAAAACAGATTCCATAGGGCCCTACATTAAGTCAGTGTTAAAAGCTAACTGGAGATTTGAAAATATGACTACATCTAAGTTTCCAACCCCCAACTGTAACTAGTTTAAAAACGTTTTAAAAATACATTCAAATTTCTTCCTCCCAGTGCCTTAGGCCTGGTGGGGGGCAACTTAGGTGTATTGCCACCAGGCTTGCAATACACTGGTGGCATGTTTGATGTAGCATGTTTGTTGGGAGTTATTGTCAGGGAGCGGGGTGTCAGGGAATGTATTCTTGAATCCAGCAGCATGACACATGATCGTGCAACCTGTATGTATCTTTTAAAAGAATGCCCTTGAGCATCATTCTGTATTTATTTATTAAAGGAGATTTTGAGCAACTTAATAACTGGAGGTGATGAGAGTTGTTTAAATATCATATCCAATACCTTTGGACTGTTCATCTAGGTTACATGGTTGTGATTCATCCGTTGAAGAGGAGAAATTCAAATTCCCCAACTGCAGAATCCCTGCTAATATCTGTAATGCATTGCAACAAACAGAGAAATTCAATTCTATGCTAACAGAAAAAGAAAGACAATGAAAAAATATATTTTTTCAGCATTCCTGAGCAGTATATAAACATTTAATAAACAGTTTATAACACTGTATGTATGAAACTACACCACAATGTAGTTGTAAGCAGATGTAAGTGTTTATTCATCATCTCTTCCTGTGGGCACACATAACTGGATGCTGGTGTATAAACAGATAATGGCTATGGCATAAAACACAGTTGTAATCTTCATAGGAGAAGTTATCATTGATGACAAATACTGTATATTAATACATCTGCTTACAACTACATTATAGTGTGTTAGAAACTAGCCATTACATGTTTCTATAGTGTTTAAAAATGTTAAATAGAGGGGGTTAAATCTAAGTCAGATGAGTACCTTACCTTAAATATTTGTCTCTGCCTTTCTGCATTAATGCCCAGATGAACCATTGCCGCGACAGTCTCAAGAAAACAATCCTCTATAAAACATTACATGAAAAGAACTTGTGAGAATCCCAAATCCCTATAGAATAAAAGACAAAAACATGCCTAAATATACATGAAAAATAAAGACCAACCCTCCAATGTTTTTTCAGAATTTGGCAGCCACACAAAGTGTTGGCCACATGGCATCTTCCACTCCTTTCTCTGCTCATCCGTGGCCCCTTTCATCATCTGGAAAAACAATATGCTCTCAGCATTTACATCTGCTTTACATATGAATGGGTCAATATTAAACTAATATACACACATAAGGTTTTGTGCGGCCGTTAACTCACCTGGTAAAATATGTGGAAGTTCCTCTCATTAGCCAGTTGGCAAGCCACCCTGGTCTTCTCGAGCAAATATGTTTGCACGGACGCCCCCACTAACAGCTGACATCTTCATGTAAAAATAACATGTTGAACTGATTAAACTGAACTGTACACTGATGATACGTTTCTCACGTGAAGAGCCGGATTCAATGGAAAGACCACACTAGGCATACTGCATTTTTCGGGCCCCCTCTAAATGGATACTTTTGTTATTTGGTGAATAAACAAGATAACTTTTAACTGCCACATGATTATTATGCCGTTTTATTTATTTAGGTATTTTAATGCATCTGATTTGGGCTTATTTGAAGAAAAAAAACTTGTGTAAAGCCCCTGTTTGATGTTTTCTTTCTTCTTCATTTATCTTTTTCCCCCCCCACTTTGTTGCGCCCAAAAGCATCCCACAAAAGTGGTGTCAGTGTATCGTTATGGCTAGCTAAAACACATTTTCAAGAAATTGGAGTTTTTACTTTACTGTACTTTTTATTAAAACAATATAATAATATATACACTTGAGAACATTTACAATTTAGATTAATTGTTGGATACGAAATTTACATTAAAAAAATATTTTTAAAACTATAAAAAAATATATTTTGACTTTTCCCTTATACTGGACCCCCTAGTGGCAAATGGGCCCGAGACATGTGCCTAGAATGCCTATGCCTAGATCCGGGCCTGGGCGTGATGAAGAAGAAAGTGCAGCAGGATGAATTCTAATTACCTGTCTAGCTGGAGCTGGATGTACTTTCCAAAGCGACTGCTGTTGTTGTTCCGTAGCGTACAGGCATTGCCTACATGGAGAGTAGAGTGTTGACTGAGTGACAGTGCACAGTGGTTATTTTCACATTAACGAGACACTAGCGATCAGTTATCTCACCGAAAGCTTCCATGATGGGGTTGGAGTCCAGCACCCTCCTCTCTATCCTCTCCACTGTGTCCTGACTCTTCAACACTGAGGAGGAGGCCGCCACAGTGGCGTAGTATTTCATCAGGCAGCGAGACGTCCATGTCTATAAAGAAACAAACCACAGGGCCACTAAAGATTGGTTCTACGGACCCTGGGACCCAATTTACAGCCATCACCTCTGTTCTCTGTTTAGGGCTTCAACTAACGATTTAACTGAATCCATTAACCACTTATTTATTTGTTGATCGGTGATCAACTGCCAGTCGCTATTCTGACGATCGCTGTTCATGCAAACTGTCTTCCTTATAGATTTTTCTTGTATTTCTTTAAGAGGCTTCTCGCCGGAGTTCCGCAGCCAGAACCCTGGTGTCACACCCAGACTCACATTAGGAGTCTGTTCTGTTGTGCACAAAAATCGGCGACACATCTAGGGCTGTGCTCGATTGAAGGAATTCGTAGTCGACTAACACTCATTCAATTGTATCGACCAATCGATTAGTTGATTTAATCGACAGATCTGTAAATCTGAGTTTCTCCGCTAAGAGTCACCAAAAGCACCACTTTAATTCTTGTGTTTACCAGAGATGTGCTCGTACGTTTCTTGGAAATAAGTCATTCAGCATGAAAAAAGAATAAAACATGACTAATCGACTAAAGAAGTCTTAGTTGAATAAGACCAAAACGACCGATTAGTCGACTAATCGACTAAGAGGGGGCAGCCCTAGACACATCAGAACGGTAAGTGTAGTTAGCATCTTCTATTTGTTTGCATTGTTGTTGGCTTGTTAGCTTTTAACTGGCAGCGTCTGACAACAGCTAGGATGATATTATATGATATGTGGGTGGGTCTCTCTGTACTGACAAGTCCGCTCTGCACTGAAGGTTTCAGTTTCTTTTCTGGCGTTTGCATATTAGAGAGCGGTTGGCTTTCAAATCTGTGACGCATCTGTGACAAATGATGAACACCTCTCTAGTGACAAACTTTGCACAGATACAAGTCAGTATATAGGTCAGACATTTTAAGGGACATAGGCTTCAGAAAAATACATTTTGGAGTGGAGGGGGTCTTTAAAATTCTTGAAACCAGCCAGCTTATAAATGCGTAATTTAGTCTATATACTGCAAATGGGCAAATACTACAATCTGTGGCATTGTAAGTAAAAGAGCAACTGATAGTTTGAACCCCTGATTGATGTAGCAGGTTACGTTTATTCTGTAAGCTTAACACACTATGTCTTGGTTTACCTTTCCTGCACCGCTCTCACCGCTGACCACCAATGATTGGTTCACTGGCTCCAGCTGGCCCTGAACATTCCTGTAGGCTTCTTCCGCCACAATAAAGATGTGTGGTTTGAACTCCTGTTGGCAAAAAATACAGACTTATTAAGATACTGGCCATTTTTAGACTGCAGGGAGAGCCGCAGGTGCCTTTAAGGGAGGTTCCAGACTTTTATGAGTTTGACTTTGAAGCTGTTTCTGATAAAAGGAGGCAGATGAAGAACCCGAGGATTTATGTTTGACCACAAACCCCCTGAATAAGCCAAACTCTTACAATGCACCCACCGCACCCCCACCCACCCTCAACATCTACACCCCTGCTTGAACCACCATCCATCTTTCCCCACCAACATAATTTTAAAAACTCTATAGAGAAATAAACAGGTACACAAGTAAGCTGAATTACAGTGAAAGACAGCCTTGACTTTGTAAATACATACCTGGGGCTGAGGAGCGCAGTGATACTCCTTCATCACATCCAGAGAGTAGAGGTCTGGGAATGGCTGGAAGGGGTTAAGAGCCACTAAGGTGCAGCCAGCATTGGTGTAAAACACCTTCACACTGTACCTGGCCTGCAGGCATTTCAGCACTACCAGAGGAAAATATTAAGTATCATTAACAGGAAAAAAACACACAAGCCAATATTTTACAGAATAAAACCACCTAAGGCAGTTACAAGAGAACACCAGAGAAGACAGCAGCATTAAAATGGCAAAAATATGTTTCTCTATAATATATACAAAATAACATGATCCATATTTCAGATGTAGCATAATCAGTCCAAGAGCTCTGT
Source organism: Sander lucioperca (assembly GCF_008315115.2). Taxonomy (NCBI): domain Eukaryota; kingdom Metazoa; phylum Chordata; class Actinopteri; order Perciformes; family Percidae; genus Sander; species Sander lucioperca. The sequence goes on from NC_050185.1 coordinate 7,219,683, forward strand.
AAGAAAACATCTTACAGCAATTCCATGCAGTTAACCTGACCCCTGCTGTTAATAAACTATGCTGTTATGTTGTCTACCTTGAGCTGAGACTAACGCCACCTGAAAATGTAAACTAATGTAATCTTTTCTTCCGAAATGCCAATGACACTATATTTTTATGTCAAGACAAACAATGGAGTAACAATGATTGATAATGAAAAAAATGTTGCACATAGACACTTTAAGATACGAATGCTTCACGTTGGCCCTACTGCATTACAAATATATAAGGAATACAAGAGTTATTGTTTTTGGTGATGCACGTGTCTGCCAGCAAAGTAAGTCATGCCCTTGGTTCACACTTCAGTGAAACTTTGTCCCTCTCAGTGTGTACACTGCAGCGTTTGGGTTGCACAGCAGTCATTCATGCATCACCTTTTTTTTTTTTTTTATCATCCCTGCAGATTTTATCTTGACGCGGTTAAACAATACACAGCAAAATGCTGCAATCCAAGGTGACATGAGCTGGAAAACATTGTTTCACACTGGCTGTGTTTTTGTAAATAAAGACAAAGTTTATGCAACATATCAAACACGCAGCAGCACTCACTGCCATGCAGCGGTAGAGATTTCAAGATGTATGCCATCAAATTCAGTGGAAGGGGTACTTTGTAGAGATGTTCCGATACCGATACCAGTATCGGTATGAATCCGATACTGCCTAAAACGCTGGTATCGGTATCGGGAAGTACTGGAGTTTATGCACCGATCCGATACCACGTAATAAAGCCCTAAAGGAAATCTACGTTAAAGTAGTTTATTTATGTTCTTTTTCCGTTATAACTGACTGTCAAACTGCATAATAAAAGAAGGTTTAACCTGAGCCAGACTGACAACAAAGATAGAAATAATATCACATCCATACAGGGATAGTAGTATACAGTTGTTAAAACATAATAAAATATATGCCACACTGGTATCGGATCAGTACTTGGTATCGGCCGATAGAAGTTTGGTAGCCATCGTAGAAAAAAAGCACAAAAACATCACAGAAAGTGCCAAAATCCTCGGATAAAGTAACAAAAAAGTGACAAAACCTTTGAAAAAGCGAGAAAAAAAGTAGGTGGGCTGAAATGTTTTGTGAACCTAAATTGATATGCGGGCCAGATCAAAATCTACGAGGGGCCGGATTTGGCCTGCGGGCCTTGAGTTTGACACATGCGCTCTAAAGGGCCTAGTGACATTATAGCCCCATTGGTTACCTGTTGTTGGGGTCACTGGGTTAACTTTGGTGAGGTCGTCATAAGTGTGGAGTTGGTCTTCATCAATGAGGAAGGCCTGAATATCTCCCTCCAATGAATCATTTAGGGCCGGGTGAGGAGAATGGACCTTCTGGACGAATCCTTTCTTCTATGTGAATGAGACAAAGTGTGATATAATATTGTGTTTAAAATATGAGCTGACATCTTGTAAGTCATGCCAAGTAATTGCACATGGCAAACAATAATAAATGAAGCAATTTCTAAAAATAAAACCAGAAATCACACAGCTGTGCCCAAACCTCTGATGTCATCATTACGTCAAGTCTGATCGCAAAGGTAGTATTTTCTAAATAGGGATACATTTCCGAGCTCCATACTTATAACAGTACAGCAAAAATAGATCTTGTTTTGTGCATCAAAATATTTGTTATTATAACATAATGTGGTTTTCATACAATCTGTCAAACGTTCCCGAGCTATGAAGTACTTACAATATCCCATCTCTATGCAATTAAATGTTCACGATTGTATTCTTGGCTTTGAGAAATGTGTCAAACATATAGATTACATAAGTAAATTAAATATTAATTCTTACATGACATGCTAGTTTTATTGACACACTTTAGATACCTAAAAAATATTAAATAATAAATAGTATTACATGGGCAATGCTACATGTATTTGTTCAGAAACAATTTGATCAATGTGTCATGTGTAATTCATTCAGTCACAATCAATTCAGACTGACAAATGGAGGTCAGCTTTATCCTGCCAAGATCACATGGCCTGGACCTGCCGCCCACCTGACAACTTATTACATCTGTGCAGACAGATTTAATCCAATAGCAGGTAGCCTACATCCCATCATTCTGTAAGGCCATTTTAAACCATGTGAACAGTCCAGTCTTATTGTCATACCTACATGAATAATATCCAAGTACACAATGCATTCAATTGACATATCTAACACATGCATGTTATAGCAGTTTGTTATAGCAGTGTATATCGTGTTATAGCAGTGTGTTATATAATGAAACAGTAAGTGGCTGAAGAACATAAATACTACAAAAATCGTATATAGGTAGATGATGAACAACACATTAAAGTGATTTTTGTGACACCTGGTTATAGTATCCCTCCTCCTGTTCTCATACCAAACTCCAGTCCGAAATCTGGAAATTTAGTGAATTTTGGCAACTATACTTCAATATAGGTAACGTTATTATCTAAATATTTTGAACCACAAAACATTAATGTAAGACAGACTGCAATTTATTGATAGTAACTTTTTCTTCGAGTACATTTAAAAGTGGCCCACAACAATTTTATTTAAGTCACGTTCCTCAGTGTGTGTGTGTGTGTGTGTGTGTGTGTATGTGTGTGTGTGTGTGTGTGTGTGTGTGTGTGTGTGTGTGTGTGTGTGTGTGTGTGTGTGTTACTGTTACCTATGCAAGGTAGAAATACGTTGTCAAATTAAGCCACTACATTTGGCTACATTTCCCCGCATTGTAGGGACTATTTTCATCTGGCGCATTAAACGTTGGATTACGGTATTGTTATTCGGTCACAGGCTCATAAAACATTCTACAACGCGTTTGAATACGAACCAACCAATCAAAGCTGAGAACCGGTTATGTTACATATTATTGATAAAGGTACTCCAGGTCATGTTAACTTATCATTAACTTTTACATTTAAAACTGAAAATGAACACCTCTAAACCACCATTTGAGAAATCGTGGACGGGTCTTCCCCGTGTGCTAACTCTTACCGTTCCCCCTCCATTTCTGTATCCTGCCTTACGTCTGGTGTCCGCAGAACTCATTGATTTTACCGTTAACGTTACCTTTGTGTCTTAAAAGTCAAGGTTTGATAGGAACCACTTCTATATTCTAATAAGGATGAGTTGTGGTTATTCTACAGTACACTGCATTCCTGACCCTCAACATTTTCCATTACTGTCAGAAATTCCTTGAGGACAACTTCCCGTGTCTGCTGCCTGACTGTCCGACTGCCTCCCAAACTCCCAAACCACACATTTATTCCCGCCCTCTTCCTTGGCTCCGCTTCAGGAGCCCAGCTGTCCACCAGTGGTCGGGTAAAGTTTTCTAGAATATAATATCTTTTGGACATACGTTTTTAATGCCACGTATGGATTCAGGACTTCATGTTTTCCAAATTCTATCTAGTTTTCCTTGTGTGTATCCAAACGTCGAGACTCATGAATGACTTCTCTGCATTTATCAATTGCCTGAAATAGATACTAAACCAGAGCTTTTTGACCATATTTCTAAAGTTACTTTTCAGATGCTTATGCTGGAAACTCAAGTCGCGGTTTGTCTGGAAGTTTTCAGAAATCCGAGTTGTCTTGAATGCTTCATGGGGGAAAATACGGAAGCATAGGAGCTCTCTTTTTACTGCAGGCATCCAATGCAGGCATCCTAGTGGGTTAGGCTCGGGACTTCGCGTGACTGTAATACATCCATGCTGTAGATAGGTATGCTGTGAAACAGGTAATTGTGAACCTGCATTTCCGACGCCTAACAGACAAATCCGTGGTAAGTACTGATAAATAGACACACAACTACCTTGGTAACGTATTAAACGTTTTAGTATTGATTCGATAATGTAATGATGATGACTTAATAATGACTCGTGGTAGGTGCTAATGAAAATCCATCCCGTTTACAATGTTCTTTTGTATAGTTACCCAGCTAAAACACGTTTTTGGTTGCGGGAACGTTCCCTGAAGGTTAGGTTTGGTTAGGTTTTGGTTAGCTAGGTTTTGGTTGAAATGGAAAGTCGGTTTAACGTTCTGGGAACGTTAGTTCCCCTAACGTTGTAACTTTTAAGTAACCATAAGCCAACAAACTCAGGCTGCTAACACTTTTTATACCTCTAAATATATGCTAAATCAGAAACTGTACCCATAGGCCTGTAAATTCACCATGGGTGCTGCCATAGCGTCCTAAATGTTCAATTTCCCATTGTCTATTGAACACGTTCATATTCATTTGTCTCTAAATACAGTCCTGTTTCTCTGATGTAGTAAAACGTGAATTTTAATGTTTGCAGGCCATGTCTCAGAGGGACCTGAAGGAAGCGTTTATCAGCAATCTCAATGGGACCAGTCTGCAGGAGGTGGCACTGGGCTCATTTCTCACCCCACTATGTCTCATCAGCAGAGGACTGATTTTGACCCTCTACCATCAGGCCAAAGGGACTCTTCCGCTTCCACTTCCAATGATTTCTCATCTGCTTCTAGACTTCTGTGTGCTTATCCTTCCCCTGGTCCTGTCGTGTACCGTTTTGAGCAGTGTTCTTCACCAGGTCATCTTGAGCCTAGCCTTTGTTTCGGCTTGTGTGTTTTGCTATATCTATCGTGTCAACAGTTCTGCTCAGCACCCACAGAACACTGTCAGCACCTTCCTTCAGAGTCACGTTCAATTCAACCAGGTTCCCTTTGTGACTATCTTTCGAGTGTTTGTGAATGTGAAAACGGCCATCAGCATTCTTGCTGTGGACTTTAGTGTCTTTCCAAGGCGATATGCTAAAACTGAAACCTATGGGACAGGGGTTATGGACTTTGGCGTTGGAGCGTATGTCTTTGCAAATGCCCTTGTCTGTCCAGAGGCACGGGGGAAGAACATCTCAGGATCCAAGATGAATCATATCGCAAAGCAGCTCCTGTCTGTCTGGCCCCTGGTTGTTCTTGGTATGGGAAGGCTAGTGAGCCTCAAAATGTCCGGCTACCATGAGCATGTGTCAGAATATGGCGTCCACTGGAATTTTTTCTTCACACTAGCCATTGTCAGAGTTGTTGCTTCTGTGCTTTTGGCCATTTTACCCGCCCGTCAGTCATGGGTCATTGCCCTTCTGATCAGTGGATTTTATCAGTTCACTTTGGAGACATCAGGGCTGAAGGCTTTCATTATCCATAACAATGACAGAGAAAAGGACTATCTGCATGCTAACAAGGAGGGCATATTTTCTGTAGTGGGCTATGTAGCCATCTACATGGCGGGAGTTCAGGTTGGACTCTATGTGATGCAACCAAGATCCCACGTTAGACAGTGGCTCAAAGCACTTTTTAACCTCTTTTTGGGAAGTTTTGTCCTGTACTCTGCTTTGTACACATGTCAGACACTCGTGGAGCCAGTGTCTCGCCGCTTAGCTAATTTACCTTTCTGCCTATGGAGTGTTGCTCAGTCTTTGTTTTTTATGTCCTGTCTAGGAATAGCGGATATGGTTTTACTGTTTTCCAAAAGAACATCAGGCTGTCACTTTGTACCCTCATCATGGAATTTGTGTAAAAAACAATCAGACTTAGTCTCTGACAAAAAGACAGGTGAGATAGAAAGACACTGTCTTGTCCAAGCTGTCAGCAGGAATCAGTTGTTATTTTTCTTGCTTGCAAATGTCTTGACAGGATTGACCAACTCGATAGTGGACACACTTAGTTGCAGCAGCTCATTTTCAGTGTGTGTTTTGCTGTCGTACATGTTCACGAATTGCTTTGTAATACATGTTTTACATCTTTGTGGAATTACAGTGAAATTCTGGTAAAATTGCATTCATAAAACTACAAGGTTCATTTGTGTAGTTTGAAGGTTTTTGTGGGGTTGGAGTGACAGGCATTCAGGGAAACAATGGGAAAATGAAATGTTATAAGAGGATATGATCTGTAATGCTGATGATACTGTTGTACTATGTTATGTTTATAAATGCATGTCTTGATAAAATGTGTCTCCAAATAAGTGAGGACACAGAGTGTTCTTAAATAATTTGCTTTTGTCTGTTTTTTTTTGTTTTTTTAACAGTTGATTTGTTGCTGCTAAATAATGCATTCTGCTTATATTGGATTGGCCTATATAGAACTGACATCAGCTTACTAGTATTTTAAGACTGGATCAAGTCAGCATCTGAGCTTTTCATAAAAGGGAAATTGTCATTTAAAATGATGCAGCAATTGAACAGCTGTAGTGCTTTTACTTTTCTGTATATTTAGGGACGGCATTAGCTCATTCAGTGGGGACTTGCCTTGGGAACCAGCCGGTTCAAGTCCCCGTACGGACCTAGCTGGTAGCTGGAGAGGTGCCATTTCACCTCCTGGGTGCTGCCGAGGTGGCTTTGAGCAAGGCACCGAACCCACAACTTCTCAGGGTGCCATCCTGTGAGGCAGCCCCCTAGCTCTGACATCTCTCCATACATAATGAATGTGTATAGGTCCTGTTTGTGCATTTGGGTATGTGAATATATATAACAACAGAGTGAAACAATTTAATTTCCCCTTGCAGGATTAAAAAAGTATACATACAGTGCTGCTCATAAGTATTCATACCCATGCTAAAGTTGACTAAAAAGCTAACTGAGATAAGATCCATATCAATGCAAATCAAACCAGCTATTAGGCTAACTGAAATAAAACCATGCCAATCTCTAGGTATGGTGAAGGGTATGTGATGATGTGGGGCTATTTTAATTCCAAAGCCCAAGGGAACTTTATCAGGATGCTTAGTATCCTGGATCCATGAAATAACTGGCCTTTAAAAATAAACATCTGCCTTCCTCTATGGGAATTTAACATAGGGGTATGTATAATTATGGCCCCTGTATTTTAAGGAAGAACATTTATTTATTTACGATACATTATTCATTCACAAAAAATCGGTGTCCTTAAAAGGTTGTATTTTTCCTCATCTTTTTAATTAAGGCATTAAGATCAATTTCCAAAAGATGATTTTTTTTATTCCTCTTTTTAGTCAACTTTAGCATGGGTATGAATACTTATGAGCAGCACTGTATATTATACCTTTATATGCACACATCCGTTGTCTTTTCTTAATCTCATTTCTTATTTGTTACTTCCCTGCTCTAATACAGCAACACCATTTATAATTTAATACAAATATAAAAAAAATAATTATACAAAAATTAGGAAGTGGACATTCTTAAGGGCTCAGTTATTAATTTCAAACAAGCAGCATGACTTGTATTAATGTACATTTTCGCTTTTTCAAAATACATATTCCTCCGCATCACTGTGGAGATGGGTCTGGCAATGCGAGACTATCAATAATGCACCTCCTGGAGGCCACATGCAATACAACGTCAGCTACGTAATGTGCGGAGGGCAAAGGTCAAATCAGCAATGAAGATTCCGCCACCGTAGCAGCCTACTTTACTGTCGCACTTGTTTATTATTTTAAGGGGAACTCACAGAAACGGGTAAGTGAACACAATAATTCTTTTTATTCAGATATATATTTATTTTGTCAAGGTGGTAGATTATGGTCTATATTTTAAACGTTGGTAGGAGAAGCTGATATAGCTAAGTGACAGTAAGTAGCCAGTTCTACTTTATATTAGCCGTATTGAAGCTGGCTAACGTTAGCTTTGTAGGATAGCGATGCTAACTAGTAAGTTAGCCAAGTTTGCTGGCATTGACAGGGCGTAGACAAAGGATAGCAACACTGCAGTATATCTGTTACTGGTTAAGGTATTATTAACTCCAGTATATAGCTAGTAGTCGCTTGAAAATATTGTGCATAAAGACGGCTTCCTTTAATCTCTAATATCGTACTGGCAAATGAAATTAGCTAGCAGGCTAACGTTAACTGGCCAGCCGGTTACTGCTTTATCCTGCCTAACATGTAACTTAGGCGTTAGCGTAATGAAACCTGTCGTCACTTAAATAATTTAAGCTAAAACTGCTACAAAAAGATTTTACAAACTATTAACGTCATACCCCTTTCTACCTCCAAGCTGTCGTTTCCCAGGTTGTTTGCTAACTTAACGTTAGCTGGTTAAATCTGGGTCAAGATTGTGTGTGTACTACAACGTCAGTAAATGTTTGGCATTTTGTACCGTGTTTTATTGCCTAATAGTGACAAGGTGATGTTGCATTTAACCCGCATTAGCTTGGTGTAGCCTGTGCTGATGTCAAATGTGGTCAGTCGGTCTCTTGTGTGTCACCTGCAGGCGAGCTGCACCCCAGCCAAACTGGAAGAAGTCATGGCACGTCTGGTAGCAGTTTGCAGGGAAGGGGAAGAGGACTACCCATTTCTCGCCAGACAGATCCCCCTGTGTATTGATGATACGCTCACGGTTAGTAAGCATTCCCATATATATGACCACAAGGAAAATGTCTGTTAAGATCCCAATAAACCTCTTTGGGTCAGGTGATGGCATTCCATATCAATTTGGGATACTGATTTAATGTCCAGAAGTAAAGGCTCAGTTATTATCAAGCTTCTATTACCAAGATCATTATCAAAATGTGAAGTCCCAACCTGTTTGAGGGAAACAGTTTGCTAACCTTGTTGCATAATCTGTTGAACAAACCGAATAAAGAAGGCTTAGGGTTTAGACAAAAATGACTGTGTAGACACAATGTCTTCACAAAGTGTTCAACCAGTTTGGCTTTTTTAAAATATTGTGGTGATGTAGATATATATTGAATACTAGTAAAGTAATATAATGTTTCTTTATTATTCCATGACAGAATACAGTGTTCACCTCAATGTACACCTCAAATGTTATTGTTCTTATACAAATCTTTCTGGCTAAACAAAGGCACTGAAGCCTTACTTTTGCGATAGCGACATACAGTTACAGTAAAATTCGCACAAGAATTTAGAATGGTAAAAACCTGAGTTAGAGGTGTCCGATCATAGTGTATGTTTCAAGAAAAAAAAGGAACACCTGCCAGCCAATTGGTGTCAAAAGTGTTTTGTGGCAATAGTAAAACTTTTAAAAACCAAAAGGACAATGTTGTCTTGTGACAATTATCAGCATGGCTGATATAAGTAACAAGGCAATAACAATTTCAAAAATGTACATTAACTGTTGTATATTATCTCTTGTTGTCAGATGGTGATGGAATTTTCTGATGGTGTCATGGATGTTGACAGCCAAGAAATAAGCACATCTCATTGGAAACAATTTTCTGAGGTGAGTAGTTAAAATTTTCCGCACAGGAGCTAATAAGTGTGTAGTTTGTCAACAAAGTGGTAACAGATGTATGATTCCTTGGCCTTTAGTATCACTCCAAGTTGAAGCAACAGGACTTGAATATTGCCCTGATGGTGACCTCCAGAGAGGTGTACAGTGCATTATCTCAGCTGGTGCCATGTGTGGGCTGCAGACGAAGTGTGGAGCACCTCTTCTCACATTTGGTGGAATCAGGGAACCCAGCCCTGGAGCCCCTCACACTGAAACCCACGGGCATGCTCTCTGTCACCAAAGCCTGTTTAGCAGATGTAAAGAAGCTCTACAACCTTTTCTACGTCCACGGGTAAGATACAAGGAAGTGTGTTTCGCTCATTTTCACTGCCAAATCGATCACACCATCTACCAAAAGAGAACAGCCAAAACTAACAGTTTTTCATTAAATATGAGCAAGTGCTTTTGTTAGTGAAGAACAGAGAGAACCAAAACTCCAATATGTGACATTTAAAAAAGCTCTCTGGGTTTGTTGGAATCATAGAAATAACATTCTATTTCTATGGTTTGAATACTCAGTAAGGATACTGATATACCAAGCTGATATACTACTCTGTAGTAGACCCACCACTCTTTAGTATGCTTCATCTGTACTGAATTTTGTTTTTTTATGTTAAGTCCTTAGAGACAAGGATGTGACAAGGGGTTAAACTAAATTAACTGCAAACTATGCACATACGGAGTTATCTTAAACTGACAGTGCCATTTTCTTCTTATGTAGTGTAGATATAGAAAATGGACAAATGCATGTTGTATTTTATTAACTGTTGAAAACAATACTGGGTTACTATAAAGTTATTGTGAAAAAATAATTAAATATATATTTTTCTTTACAGGTCAAAGTTGAATGACATGATTGATGCCATTCCAAAAAGCAAAAAGAACAAACGCTGCCAGTTACACTCCTTAGACACACACAAACCTAAACCTTTGGGGTGAGTAATATGACCGTTGTATCTGTTTTTCTCATCAAACTGTTGTATCAGTTGTTTCTTTCTCTAAACAACATTCAGGATGTTGGTGTTAAGAGACTTGAATAGTAGCTTTTCCCAGCAGGCAGGGCCAGTGTGTTTTAAGTTGTCTTCTATCCAACCGTAGTGAAGTGGGCACAAAGAGAGTGGCAGGTTTTAAGAATCACACTAGAAGACGACATATGCAGTGTCTTCTTTCCCTTTGGACAGTTGGTGTCCCCCTTCACATAGACACAAGACAGAAAAGACGCCGTTAAAGGCCGTAGTCATCGCTGTTTACCATTTCATGTTTTGTTTCTATTTTTCCCTGGATATTTGATGTATACAAACATAAGCCTTAGTTTCGAAAAATGGTGAGCGCTTTGACTGACAAATGCAAAATATTGGACAGAGCATGAGCCAGATATTTCCTCCAAGAGTTGTTGGAGACCAAAACCAGACATAAGAAGAGTGAATATTAGACCAGGTAGTCAGAAACACCACTCTTAATGAAAACTAATGTTGCTCCATTGCTGCATGTATAAATACTGTAGTTTATTATCAAACAATTTTATCTTTCAGCTTAAAAAGTATGCGAGTGTTGTGTGTACAGCTTATTTCCGCTACCCCCAAGTTGGCAAAAAAACTGTAGTTGCAGGTTAAAGAGATGATGACTGTGCATTGTGATGGCCTAGCTATAATAGTTGTATGTTTGCTTACAGTGGAAGCTGGATGGATGTGTGGGAGCTGATGTCTCAGGAGTGCAGGGATGAGGTGGTCCTCATTGATAATGCTTGTCTCTTAGAGACACTGGAGACATACTTGCGTAAACACAGGTAATGTATGACTATTTTCTCCCCTCTTAAACGCTGTGTCAGAGCTTTAGAAAGAACTCGATAACTGCGTAGTACTGTACTTTCTTGTCATCAGGTTTTGCACTGACTGTAAGAATAAAGTGCTGAGGGCATACAACATACTGGTGGGAGAGTTGGACTGCAGTAAAGAGAAGGGGTATTGTGCCGCCTTGTATGAGGGACTATGCTGTTGCCCCCACGAACACCACATCCATGTGTGCTGTGAGACTGACTTCATTGCTCATCTCCTCGGCCGGGCAGAGCCTGAGTTTGCAGGAGGCTATGAGTAAGTAAATGTTTAAACAATGAATACCACAGAGCTATCTTTTACTATTGATGAAGTCTGTTTCCTTTAAAGTCATTTTCTATCATGTCAAGTTCCTTTCATTGTATTTATACATTCAGTTGATGATTCTGTTTTTTTGAAGACGCAGAGAGCGACATGCCAAGACCATTGACATTGCACAAGAAGAAGTCCTGACCTGTCTGGGTATTCACCTGTATGAGCGGCTGCACAGGATCTGGCAGAAACTACGAGCAGAGGAGCAGACCTGGCAGATACTGTTCCATTTGGGAATTGATGCACTACGCAAAAGTTTTGAGGTACACATCTTCTAAGCCAGTGTGTGTATGGTATAATTCCAGATGTATTTATCAGATGATAAATGGCTCTGGGATAATGTATTTATTACGATGCCCCTAGATGGCCGTGGAGAAAATGCAGGGGATCAGTCGGCTAGAGCAGTTTGTTGAGGAGCTGTCTGAGGAGGAGAGGGCCAAAGAGCTGAAGCAGGAGAAAAAGAGGCAAAAGCGCAAAAATCGTCGCAAAAACAAGTGTGGCTTTGACGTACCTGAACAGGAGGGAGAGGACAAGGAGAAAAATCTGGATGAGGTAATCTTCCATCAACCGCGAGGGACATGTTGCTCTCCTTGCACATCATTGAAGACATCTGTGTTCATCTGCTGCTACACATCTATTGATATAAGTCTGTCCCATTTGGTGTGTTGCAGGGTTCTCTTGAGTCTGTGGAGGGCACTTGCAAGGTCTGTGGTAGCCATGATGATGAGGAGGAGGAGGAGGAGGAGGAGGCCAGATGTGTTCAGAGCGTCGTCACCAATGGAGGCCCTTCCTGTAACTGCCGAGACAACATGAAACAGGGTAAAAATGCACACAGGCTTACCAGGCTGTCAAGTTTGAACCAAATTAGGCCTACATGTACATTGTTTGAATTAAGGTAATGTGGCCTTGTGTGCTCTGATACATTTTGCATGCAGTTAACACACCAGTCATAATTAAGTTTTAATAAAAACTCAGCTCCTGGCATTTGCTCCTGGTGTTCTTCACCACTGTTTTGGAAGAAGGAAATAACAGGCGAACCAGTCGGACGAGGTTTTCCAGTTGATGTTGCGCCACTTGTTTCTGGTGCCTCCGCTGCAAACAGCCTTATCTTTGTTGGTAGTTTTGCCATCTATAGCGTACAACCCAAACTAGTTCACGCACAGATTCACAGATCCTTCAGGGATCAGCACAGCTTTGCTTGCTAGTGCCCTCCATTTATTCATTAGCTTGGTTTACTATACTGAAAGGTCAAGAGGACATACAATAGGTTAAGCTGAGAGTGTCTTTTATGAATACGCCCTCTGCTGGACCACAAGGCAAACTACTTTAAACATTCTGTTGCACTAATACCTCTTTCACACCACGTACCTGGCTAGGGTTGTCTGATCAGGGTTCAACCCTCCTTTTGGAAATTCAAACCAAGCCAGTCTACATGGGTATATCCCTGGCCATCTGGGTCAACCCGGGAGCAAGGCACGTCATATTCAGTGAACAGCTAACATCACATACTCCAGTCCAGCTGTACACCAGCAGAACTAATGTTTTGTAGCTACTTGAATCTGTCATTGTACAGTATGGAGAGAAATAAAGCTTACTTTATGATTGTTTCGCAGTGATTACGTTCTAAAGCACAAATAAATAACGAGAGGGGAGAACATTTCTCTTTGTTTGATTTCATTAAAAGTAAAGTTGGGCTTTGCTGTTGGCTTCATGACTCATTTTTAAAAAAGACAGAGAAAAAAGAGAGAGATTCGCGCTCCCCAGCAGCCGTACTGAACTGCAGTCTGCAGCGGGTGTCTCGTGCCAGAGAGAGGGAGTAAGAGCGGCGGTGCAGAGTGAATTAAACACAACTTATTTTCATACAATTACGTTCTAATGCTGCGGTTCTGCCGCTCTGCAAAAGGCAGACGAATGAACATCCGGGCACTCACTGTCAGCTGGCTGTTCGGAAATGAATTGAACCGCTCTGCTGTTGTTGAAGCTGCCTGTTATGATCCTAGTTTTATACAGTCCATGGTGAAAACTCAGCGTGAGACAAAATTTGTGTCGTTTTATCAAAGTGTGCGGCGACCTGTGACGACTGCCCCACTGTCATTTCCAACCAATCACATAATTTGTCCCACCCCGGCTGTTAGCGACCCAGGTCGTGTGCAATTCACATTGAAATCGACCCTAGTCCTACCCTGATCATTCTATCTGGGTTGAGAAGCCGAGTAGATCGAGGATGGTTACCCAATTCAAACACACAGTCGACCTGGGTATAACCCTTATTGAGCCATGGTGTGAAACGGGTATTATAGACTGTATATTTGAAACTGTCAGGAACAAATACAAACCATTAAACCTGTCTTCATACATGTTTTTCCACGTGTTTCTCCAGATTTGTCTCCTCACAGCAATGGTAGTGACTGTGGCTACTCCTCAAGTATGGAGGGCAGTGAGACAGGATCGCGGGAAGGTTCTGATATTGCCTGCTCTGAGGGAATATGCAATCACGACGATGCAGGTCTGGTTTGAGCAGTTCTATGATGCTGATGATATACAACAGAAACCATTTCAGAGTCTTTTTTTTTCCTCACAGTTTGTCTTTTGTTCTTTGCTCCTTCTGCAGGAGATGACTCAAATGCCCATCGCTGTGCTGAAGACAAGGAGGATGGAATAGACAGTTGTGTGGACTGCTGGCCACACTCTGTGGAAAACACTCAATGCAAGAGTAAAAAGAAGAAAAAGAAGGGCAAGGGTTTATGCAATGATCAGGTGAGAGAACAGATTGTAGAATTCACATGCTCTGTGCAGAATGTTTAACACCGTTAATTTTTGCTTTAATTATTAATCATCGCTGTGTGTTATATTTTACAGTCATCAGCATCATCGCACACTTGCCGAACCAAAGAAATCTTTTCCTCCTTATGTGGCGATACATTTGCCAGGATTGCACTACAGTTACCATGGACAGTAAATCATAATAACCTCCACCTTGAAGCGAGGCCGCCAGAGGCAAACACAAGTCTCATGGAACTTCTGGTCAGTAGAATCTTTGTCACAGGAGACGATTTGACTCGTTATAGTAGGACAAGCACAGTTGTAACTGATAACATATATAATAGGTCTGTCATGCTACTGAGCCATTATGCACGATGGCAAGGCCCTGGAATTGACAAACCCAAGTATAAATGTCTACTGTATGAAAGGTCTATAGATTTTTTTTTTTTTTTTTTTTTTTAATGGCTTGTATTCTTTATGTAATTACATTTCACCTTTTCCTTATAAGAATGAATTAATACACTGGTTTGATTCTGGCTCTTATCTGACCTCCTGCACTCCGTTCGTGTTCTTAATACAGGATGACTCAGAAGTGATTTCAGATGAAGAGAATTATCTGACACAGGATGAAATCCAGGCCTTTTTGGAAAGAAACCAGTCCTTCTACAACAACCGCCACCAGTACCGACAGCTCCTGAAAGAGAAGTTCACCAACTACTGCCGCACCACTGAGCGGAGTAAGCCAGTCTGTGGAAAGTGGTTTACCACCACCAGTGTCAACTAACTGCACTAATGGTATCTTCCCTGGGAAAAACACTCGTTACCACTGCTGCAACATCTTTAGGAAAGATCAAATTCGGACGTACATTTGATGTCTTATTCAGTCTTTTCATCTTTAAAGTAAATTTGATTCTTACTTTCTGTTGATCATCGCTCTCTTTCACACTTGCACCAACACACTTTTCTATCTCATTTTTTGTCCACTTTCTCACCCGTAAGTGTTCTCTCTCTGACCAAGTCTAGCTATTTGTTGTTGGTCTTCTGTAGGGTTGTTGGATAAGAGCACAGTGGAATCAGTAATCAAGCTTTGCAAGCTGTGTCATTAGGAAAACATCTTAGTCTTATTTTATGTTTGTCCTTTTTTTTTGTTGTTGTTTCTTGTTGGTGACACTTCGGTGTAGTGGTAAAGGTTGTACCATTAAATGTGTACAGAAATTCTAAATATAAAGATTTTACAGAGAATAAACATCCATTTGTAACAAGGATCTGGGTGTGATGTTAAGGGCGCACTGTGCAAAATTTACTATAATAAAGAATATTTATTAATATGCATTACAAATTTGTTTTTTCTTGACCTTACAAGTTCATTGTACATTTTCGTCTTAGAAGATGGATAAATACTAGTTATTCTGTGAGCCAATTTGTCCTGGTCTTTACTGTTTAACACTACAAACACAGGGACAGTAGGACTGGTAGTAAGCCTAGTCCTAAATTTAGAACATTGTTCAATGAATATATTCATTGAATTTTGACAGTCTGGGACCAGTTTTAGTCCTTGCAAAAGGAAACTGGACATTTGGGGTAAACTTTCAGTTAGTAATGTAACGATATTAAACTAACTGCTGGAGCTTCGTAATTTCTGGAGTCAAATGTAGGCTTTATATAACTGGAGTTATGAGGAATATAGATCAGGGTATCATTGGATAATCCGTAATTTATTTATTTATTCACCGTTGATCATTTGAATAGCTATAATCCTTTGTGTAGTTTCCTTTAAAATGTAAGTGAATGCTTTCGCAAGTATAGATATATTATTGCTACCTTCATATCGGAAATGTCATTGTTCTCAGATAAACTAACTATTCTTCCATTGCCAGACCTACTGCATTGTAGGAATTTAATTAAACAAATATATATATATATATATATATAAGTCTGCTACAGTGAAATATATGATATACTGACTTAATATGTGGAAATGTCATCGGTATATGTTTCTGTTTTAATCCTAAATTGTCACGTGTCATTGTTATGAAGAAATATATTTAAAATATTAGTGGTATTGGAGCGTACTATAGTAAGAAGTATCTCAGTGAGTTTTGATTTCTAATATGAAATGAAAACATCAAACTACTTAATTTACTGCTGTTATTTTGCAACATTTCCTGACCAAAAGCTTTTGATTACGGGGAATACGTGGAGGTATCACGTCAAACACTTAGTGTGTTATTTTAGTTTTTTTCCAGTAGGCGGAGCAACCAACATACGGAGAGCACTCCAGGCACCAGGGTTAAAAAAAGAAAGTGGGAGGTGACGTGAACCAAACATTTACTCACGACAAGGCTCTTCATATTTCATCCAGAGGAGCGCATGGATTCGGGCTCAGGCACACTGCCCGCCACTGTTCTGGATGCTGCACAGACTGAATCAGGAGGCTGTCCCTCAATCTGAACATAATTATCGTACATAATACTGATAGCTGCAACTGTGACAGCTTGAACTAAGCAGACAGAGGAACAGTGCAGGAGCTGTTGTTTCGTGTACAGTACCGGTGTAGACAGTACGGTGGAGATGGAGCGGTGGAAAGGCAGAGTGGCCCTGGTGACCGGAGCCTCGGTGGGGATTGGAGCGGCTGTAGCCCGGGCACTGGTCCAGCAAGGCATGAGGGTTGTCGGCTGTGCCAGGAGTGTCGACAAAATAGAGGTGGGCATTTAATTTATTATCATTAACAGTTGGGAAGTAGTCTGCCTCACTCATATGAGAAGCTAGCTATGTGAGAGCAACAACAAACTAGCTAACTACCGTTAACTGTTAGCTAACATTAGCTTTACAACTTCGGCTAGAAACCTTTAGCCCCAACGTTACAGCTAACGGTATGTGTACATACACAGGATTTGTACATTTGTTATATTTAGGTAACGCAGCCGTTTTTGCTTTGTTTGTTGAAATTAATAAGTCAGGTATGATGTTGTGGCAACGTTAAACAATTTAATTAAAGAAAGAGTATCCCATTTAACCTAATAATTAAACAATTGATAATATATTTGACTAATATTAAATCCAAAATGATAGACTAACGTTATAGGAATTGTGGCTTCATAATAGGTATAAACCAGACCCAAATCCTGACTAGCTTTTGTTACTGATGTCCCATATTAAATTACAGGGATATTATTGTACCCTGGATTTCCACATGATACAGGACCACCCACCAAATGAGGCAAATGTGATGCTCCTACACCAGCATCACTCTACATATCCCACTACACCCCTAACCTGTAATAATCTCTATTATTAACCCTTACTGCAAAATTAACTTTCTTCTGGTTGACCTTCTCCAGTAATGTCAGAGGACAGGGTCAGCAGCAACAGGCCAGCATTTACAGAGCTGTCAGGGATTCAGTATGTCTTGCCACATGACAATTCAGCGAGGGAGATACCTGCTAACAACATTATGTGGGACAGTAGCCTGTGGGTCACCCTGCCATCCTTCATCTAGGCCTACTGCCAGTGTTACAGTAATAAACTGTCTGTTTAGGTACAGTCAAATTACCTCACCATCCTTTCCAAAGAGATGCCAGTGGGTCTTTCAGGAGTGTCAGTGTGTACCCAGTCTTTTGGGACACTGTAAATAAAGTGTTGTCTAGATGTGTATAAGAATGTCTTTCCGGGTCATAGGTTTCAGGCTATCTATTGATTCCTAACCCATTAAAATGACCCAAATTTCTACCTTATGTAACCATTGTTATATTTTAGAAAATCGACTTACAACCACCAAACCCATATAAATCTCAGTTTACAAACCGTTATATACTTTTTTATTTGATTTTTCCCACCTAGACTTTGTAGAGCAATATTAATTTCTAATGTGGTTTGGAACAAACATTATCCGACACACATCACATTTTTGAGGTCAGTGCTCAGTTAGCTGTATAACGGAGAGCTTAAATCACACCCACTATGATAATACAGACAAGTCCTGTCATTATTTGAGTACTGTCTGCTCTAATCATGACTATGAAATTAATTAGTGCCTGTGGTGATTATGTTTGAACTGCATGTGAATTTGTCTTCTACATATTGAACCAGTGAATGTATGGCTGTAATTAAGGAAAGAGAGAATTCCCACACACTGTCCTTATACTTGCAGTAAACTTTATTAATATTTCTTTATTAACATTTATTGCAAGTCAATAAAGTCAGTGTGCTGAATTCTCTCTTCTCTTGACTGTGGACATTTCCTCCTACGCGTGGCTGTAATTAAAAAAATAATACATTTTTGAAGTATCAACTGGAAGACAAAGGCCACCTCTAGGGCAGGTGTTAGTGACCCCACCACACCCCACTAACTCTTGCCTAATCATAAGCAATAAGGCACTGCACCTTGCTTATCTTGTCAATAATTAGGCCTCACCCCACACTTGCTTCCAGCACTGGGCTGCAGAAGGCTTACATGCAGCCACCTTTTAGACTGTGATTTCTTAAAGCAGAGTACTGTAGCTTGGCCTGTGGTTGCTAACAACACTGTCACATTTGAATGCTTTGGTGTTTTACTGTAAAATGTCACCTAAGTACATCCACGTGTGTATGCACTATGCACTACTGTGAATAATACATCACAGGTTACATTTTGTGGTAGCAGTCATGAAAATTCGTACTTTTTCTTACATCAAACTTGATGATGCCATACAGTACTGTGGCTGTTCTACCCATTTATGCTGCTGCACTGTTTACAGTTTGCAATAACATAGTTTGGCAAGAGCATTAGACCAACATCAGTTTCAGGAACTCTGCTGATGATGGTGTCGTGAAAGCATTTTACAAGCAGGCGTGTATGTCGAAGTTTTTTTCTTTCTGGAGTAAAAAAGAGTTCCATATTTCAATTAGGTCGTATTTACATGAAAGCACTTTCCCCACCTTGATCACACACACACACACACACACACACACACACACACACACACACACACCCATGCCCATACATGCATACAGTGAGTGTGATTTGCGCAATAGATATCCTTTCTCCATTCATACTTTGGTCACATGGACCTTCCTGTCAATAGTTAACGGCAGCAGCTTGGTTCAGCCCCCGTCTATAACTTGTGGAAGACGAAAACAAGGTCACAACATTTAAAGTCTTTATAGTTCTTTTACATAATACAAATGTCAGTCAGCATTAAAGAGCTGACTACATCACAGCCAGAGCATTCTTAAAGAGGACATATCATGAAAAACTCACTTTCCAGTGCTTGTGCACATATCTGGAGTGCCTACCAACCCACAAACACAGTCAGTTTTTTGTGGGCTGCCTTGCCAAGATCAGAAAACATTGGATTCAACAAGCCATTTAGATTTGGTTCCCCTTCCTATAGCACATGCAGGATAATTGGAATATACAGCACCCCCATCTGAGTATCTCCCACATGGATGTATTGTAACACCTGGATACAACGTTCATGGCGGAGCCCCATTCATATGAGAGTTGCTCAGTGGCGCGTCCACCAAAAACGTTCCTAAGCTTCCGGGTTTACTTCCGGCCACTGAATATGCTCAGTAGTGTTTCTCCCGCTGGCCCCGCCGGCGAGTTCCCGCTCGGCCCAGAGACTTAACATTGTGATGACATCACAGGTTTTTAAATTGCTTTTCTCGGCTCGAGGGAAGTCCGTGGATTAACAGTTCAGAATAGAAAGAGTCATAACCGATCTTGTTTACAGTTCGAGGTGTCCTGCCAGCAGTTTTACAGACATCTCTTTTTTTTTTTTCTTTCAATGGTGGCCTATGGGAAAATCTTTTCTGGGTCGCAGGGGGATTTCCCGTTGCAGTGGCCACTGGACAAAATCAGCGGAAAGGCTGAGCGCTGTTCATGGGGGCCTGATCTCCACCCACGGCTTGAGCACCACCTTTGCTGCCATATTTTTCTCGCGAGCCAATCAGAGCAGACTGGGCTTTTCAGGAGGGGGGCTTAAAGAGACAGGCACTAAAACGGAGCGTTTCAGACAGTATAAGACAATAATGTTGTTGTTTTTTTTAACATTAAAGCATGTAAACATGTCCTAGTAGAAACCCAAAATACAGGTATGAACCTGAAAATGAGCATGATTATGTCTTGTTTAACCTTTCTTTATTATGGATTATGATGTATGAAACCCAAGCTCAGCCTCAACTAACTAAACATTTGGCCAAACTAGAGATTAATATCAGGTTGTGTAGAGTGACAGGTTTCCATCTCTCTCTCATTCTGTAACAGATTTCATCACATGTACAAGACCTTAGAGAGTTGTCTGTGTGAGTTGAGGGACAAAGCCAGTATTGTAATCTCTGCAGTGTAAACTGGGTTCTTGCTGTAGTTGTACCAAAGCTGGCATGCTGCTAAGTGTCTATCACTAAGTAATTGTTCTTGACTTCCCTTTTGGTGTTTATTTCTTTACTTGGGGAAGTAAAGCTTTTACGGTCAGTATTGACCAACAGCAATATTCACACTTACAGTAGACCAGATAAAACAATAACGAAAGGAAGACATGTACTCAAATTTGATTGATTTCTTTTTAAACAAAACGTGGAGAATGCGGAGCAGAGAGTTGTGGCTGCTGTATTGTTTTGTTGTCTGTGAGACTATAGAGTTGGAAGTGGGGGAGAAGCGAGCTGAAGGGAGACGTGTGGTCACCATGGGCTCTGTGCAGGAATGGAGACAACAGGGACACATCCAAGTAGCAGCAGTACAGCTTTTCATTAACTCTTGTGAAACCCTTAAGGCCCAGTGGAAAAAGCTTTTATTTCGCTGTAAGAGAATTCTCTTCACACAATGTATTCTTTACAGTTATAAAAGGTTTAAAAGTGGCCTCTGCATAGGATAGTGCAGTCCAAAACTTTGCCATTGAAAGCCATATGTATGCACATTTTCATTACAACCAAGCACTAAAGAATTTAATTTCAGTTTGTAAGAATTCTGCCACATTAGAAGGATTTTATTGAAATTATCTTTATTGGGTTTTTGCACAGGTTTCCAAAATAGATGTGAAAAATAAAATGCATGACAACAAAGAAATAATAAAATAAAGTATATTGAGAGAGGAGGAAAAAAAAAAAGGTAGAGGGAGGGGGGATGCAGGGCATAGATATACATTTATATTCTAGGTCTGAAATTATTTTCTATATGTTCTAAAAAGGGCTGCCACACTTTTTTAAATTTCTTATCTGAGCCACCAAGGGAGCATCTCATTCTTTCTAATTTAAGATGTGCCATAACATCGGTCACCCAGCGTCCAAATGACGGTGGGTTAGCTGATTTGCAGTGCAAAAGGATGAGTCGTCTAGCCAGCAGAGATGAAAAGGCTAGTACTTCCGATTGAGCAGTTGTGAGTTCAGAGCCCAAAGGTGCTATCCCAAAAATACCAATCATAGGATCAGGGTCCACATCTTTATTGAAAACCTGTGTGTATGTATCAAAAATTGCAGACCAAAATGGACGGAGCGTAGAGCAAGCCCAGAACATATGATACAGCGTTCCTGGTTCCTGATGGCACATTAGAAGGATTTTAAGTCTGAACTCACATCTGAGTCTGACTCAGAAGAAGAGGGCATCCAGTTACTAGTGATTAGGGTTTTTTTTTTTTCTCAGTCCTCTAAAGCAATCTGGCCCACATAGCCCATATGTTGGGTTTGTTATGCGTACCTAACCCAAGGTGATGCAGTAGTAAACACACAGCTATGGGAGTATTAGTCTCGCATTGCCAGACAGCGCTGTGAAATAAGGGAGGAAAAAAAAGCGCTCTGGGTTGTTTGCATTTCTTTAAACCTATCACAATCGTCTTGGGCAGAGCTGAGCTCAGGATGCAGCGACGGTGGCTCTGCAAAATAGTCTCGGGAAGGAACTTGTTTTGGTGAAACATTTGCACCCCGAAAAAGAAAACGGCACATACAGTATTAAATGAAGTTAATTGTTCACACAATCAACGTGATATCATGACTTTGCATAAACATACACACCACTTTCTAAAGCCAAGTGGCGTGTTATCTGTACTCATTTTGAGCGCTGTATACCTCGGACAGGTTGGGTTTAGGAAAAGAAGAAAGCTATTGTTGGGTTTAGGAAACGTGACACGCAGGTTGGGTTTAGGAAAAGAAGAACGGGGTTGGGTTTAGGAAAAGAACAAAGCGACGGTTGAGTTTAGGAAATGTGACACGATCCCCGGTCTCCTGGGCGAAAGTCCTGTGTTTGACCCATCCACCACCCCGACCAACCTTCCTACGCAGATTTTCATACTACTCGCTACGGCCTAAATTCACACTCAATCGCAAGGTAATGTAAGTCAATGGAGGCCAAACGGCGTTGATAAACACGCTAAAAAGCGAGTATGCGTCTTGATAACACGCCAAAATGGCATACGAATTGGCATGTCATACATACGCCACTTAATGAGATCAGTCTGACGCAATACAGTAACGTGAGCTTAGCTATTTAGGTGGATACATAGTTAAACGTAATTTGCTCTTACCAGTGTATTGCATTACAATCATTCTCCGAAAGAACCAAGCAGGCCTGCCTTGTTGCACGATCCAAATTTTCTTCAAAACGTGGCATTTATAGCATGTGGCTTGCTAGCTCGAAGTTTGTTGATGTTGTTTCCCGTGGCGAAGGGATTTTGAGAACGGTAACACACAGAGAGTAGAAGGTGAGCGAAATGTACATGTTGATCCAGACAGTGGAAGTACGAACTTCAGTTGCTGATCACCACAAGTCAAGTAATCCCTCATTTAAAACACAAATATTAGATTTAAGATTTATATTCATTTATTTTCATTTACCACATTTGGTACGGAACTTCAATAATGCTGTTTTGAATTTAGATGACAGTGATTTTATATGCATTTGCAAAACTTGATTTCACAAATGAAAGGTGTTGAATTGTAAATGAAATTTACAAATTTCAGTCTGCTATCTAAATCTCACATAACCTGTTTGCTAATATGACTGTCATTACGTGCATGCCTACACTTTTTTGATGTAAGGTATCCATAAGTTGCACTTAAATGTTTTTGCATTATATGCAGGTCAGGGCGTGTAGAGGAGATTAGTGTCAGTGCTGCTGTTGCTCCGAGGGAGGAGAGGCAGAGGTTGGTATGGGGTGGGGTTTATCAAGTAATCAATCAAATTCAATGGTCGCCTATACATTCAATGATTCCTGGAAAGGATAGTTTATACAGGCCGACAAGAACCATCAATACCTAATTCTTCATTCTTCTCTGTCAGTGGTCAATGTCTCTGGTCAACATGTCTCTGAAAGATTCAGTGCTTTAATGGTATTCATTTAAAATGTGCTTTTTACACGGCCAAATTACTTTTCTAAACTTGCTGCATGCAAGTAGTCACATTTGTTTTAACCCAGGCTAAATGCAGAAAGAACATCTGCTTTAAGGTAATAAATCTGTTTGTATTGTACATCTATTTAAAACTGCTAAAGTAAAACTGACATTTCCTGGGTGCTTTGAGGCTCCCCACAATAGAGGCAACTGTCAAAATCCAAAGCTTTGGCTGCTGCAATTTTAGATCAGATAAATTTAGCCAACAGTTTGTGGGTTTTTAGTGCGAAACAGGCATACAGAGAGACTGTGCTAGCAAGAGATTGAGAAGAGATTCTGTATAAGATAAGTCCATAGAAGACCATTTATGTTAAAGTATTGTGCTCAGCAATAAAGGAAAAACATGGAATAAGAAAACCCAAAACAGGACCACAAGTAATAGACAGATGATTTCTTTCCCCAAATCTGGACATTCAGTGCTGATGGCCTTTTAAGATATGAACATTTGAATACATTGCTTATATTCAGTTTCTGGTCTTTGCCTGTTTTAAGACTTTGTCAAAGCTGACCAACACACTTTTTCCC
Source organism: Sander lucioperca (assembly GCF_008315115.2). NCBI lineage: Eukaryota > Metazoa > Chordata > Actinopteri > Perciformes > Percidae > Sander > Sander lucioperca. The sequence continues at coordinate 7,243,720 of NC_050185.1, forward strand.
CTGTGGGCTTGTATCAAACAGACTTCTGATTGGCTGCCTGTTAATGCCGCTCTGCACAAAGCAGTAGCCTCTACACTAAAACACTACACTTAGAACTCAAAGCCCTTGGCAGGTGAGCCAAAAGGTTAATTTAAGTTAGTTGCCCGTTCTGAAGGAGGTAAAAGGTGCTCAGTCATGCTTCAAAAGCTGAGGTGACACAATAAAAGTAAATCAGTGTCTCTCTCTCTGTCTGCATATCTGACGCTGTCTCAACCACCTCCAGTAGGTTGTGTCTAGACAGCCCGTCCTGTTATTTCACAGTGAATAGATTTCACTCCCGAAAAGGATTTGAAGTGGGTCAGGTCAGACAGCTTTACTCTCTTTGTCTCATACCCTCTGCCTCACTTTGTGTTTCTATCCCTTTTAGTCTGTGTCCTGATTCTTCTTTTTATAGTTTCTTATTTGGTCTTCGTGTTTTGTAATTTTAGTGATATGTGTGATGTGCAAAATGGAGGGTTAGATGGTTGTTCAGTATCGTAAAACCCCATTTAGCCTTTGAACATTAAATACAGTATGAATAGTCCAGTCATGTTCTAACATTGTGCTTTTTGCTGTATCACACTCCCAAGTGTGCAAACACGACTGACGTCAGTACTATTTTCACATTGAAATTAGTTAGAACCCTTACCATCTATTCCAAGTTGACAGGCGTACATGCATTCTGTGGAAGGCATTTGCATGCAAAAATTTATGGATTGTTACCCCCTCAAGAGCAGGTGGAATCTGATATTAACACCTCAATTTTATTCATTTATTCTGACTGTTATATACAGTGTATATATAACTGCGACTTTGTCCGTAATTCACTAGCAAGTAAGTTTTCTCAGACCTGTATTACCACAATAGTGTAAAAACACATTTCACACAATTTCTTCTCATCGCATGTCAGGAGTGTTTTTAATGACATACTAAATCACTTGGGTCTCGACATTGCCAGACCGGTCTTGCTCTACCACACATACATTCCAGGATAGGAGAAAAGAACTCTCGGGGTTGTTTGCATTTCTTTAAACTAATCACAATCATCTTGGGTGGCACTAAGCTCCAGACGCAGAGACGGTGGCTCTGCAAAATGGCCTCGGGAAGGAACTGGTTTTGTTGGAACATTTGCACCATGCAAAAGGAAACGCCACATACAATATTAAACAAAGTTAACTGTTCACACAATACAGTAATGTGAGCTATTTAAATTAGCTAGATACATGGTTAAATGTAATACCAGTGTATTGCAGTGTGTAACGCTACTTCGGCCATAGCGATCCTGCCACAATCAGTCCCAATACGTCCCAGTTAGATAGTAAATGCTGTAACGTTAAACACTCTTTGTACATCTTTACGATCAAAGCAAGCTTTCCTTGTTGCACGATCCACATTTTTCTTAAAAACTTTTAAAAAATTTCAGCGTGTAGCTTGCTGGCTCGAAGGTTGTTGTTTCCCAAAGCGAACAGAGTTTAAGACCGGCATTGGCGGAACATCTGGCAGCGCCGGATGTGAGCCAATTATCCTGGAAATGTACTGTCGATGATCCAGACTGGATTGGTCTAGACAGCTCAGTGACCCCTATGAGCCATTTCCCATGCACCACCGCTGCGCTGTCCTCTCTGTGCTTGTCATATTTCAAGGTGTAAGGTTTACTGGCATTGACATTCCCTCCCCGGGCCTCCTGCTATGATAGGTGGGGGGTGGGCTTCCTGTCCTGTCCTGTGCTGTTGAAGACTTGCTGGAAAGCTCTTTTACTTTTGTACAGTCTATGAGATTGTGTGTATGAGGAGGCCTGATGTGCAAGGGAGGAAGACATCACGTAAACACTAAGTGCATCTGCAGAAGCAGGCCAGCACTTGTTATTGTATGTATATTTTTGTGGCAGAGAAAGCAGAGTGCAAAAGAAAGAAACCTGTGCGGTGAAAGCATTTTATAAATCTACAACACAGAGGCAACCTGAGTTCGCTAAGTTCAGTATTTCCAAAAATGGGGGGGGGGGGGGTTGATGAGAAAGAATGCACATTGGATTGCTTTGGCTTTGACAGCAGCGAAATTGGATTTGTTGCTGGGTGTTTGTTTGATTTTGGAAACATTTTATGGCTACTCTAAAAAGCTGAACATGCTGAATAGACCCAACTGAGGCTGGCCCAGTTTGAAAGGTTTTCATTTTGGATGCATCAGATCAACACCGTCTCCATGAGACTCTCCTATGTCTGTTTTTGTTGTCTACTCTGGGCTCAAGTTATCATAAACTTAGCATGCATAATGACTTGGCTCATAGCTAGAACCAGCAATGGCTTGTGATGAGAGAGAAAAGTAGTTGTACCGATGGCCGGCATCAGGTGCAGGAATAACTCCTCACATGAGATGGAGGAGACACATGATGCATGCTGGTTAACTACAGGAAGGCTTCACCTCTCAGCATGTTTCAACTACAAACAAGAGCACTGGAGAGACATTTTTATCATATGATGCCCTTGTGAATATGTGACGAAAGGCTGCTCTCTCTCTCTCTTTGTAGTTAATCCAGTATTGAAGTATCGCTGACAGAAATGCCATCCTCGTACTGTTTAATGTCTTATTTGAAATAAAGATGTGATGCTGCCTCTTATTTGTATCACTTTGTTTGGGAAAATAAAATGCCACCACACTGGTTGCACCTGTCTGTTACACAACACCTGGCTGCCGGCTCTGTCTACCCAGTCTATCAAGGTTATAAAAGCTTTTTTTCATTTGGGCCACATACTCCGTTGTCATGTTGTTTTTATTGCAGATTACAAGTACATGACAACTGAGTAGGTATTTACTCATCAACCATGTTTAGTAGGGCTGGGTATCGCCAATGATTTCCCGAGTCGATTTAATTCCGATTCACTAGGTCCCGATTCGATTACATTTCCGATTCAACGTCAGTTAGGTTAGTGAAATTTCTGTTAACAATAACACTTTTGCTTGGATATAAAAGAGATTCTCAGAGAAATGATGCTGTAAATTGTACAAGCAAGAAGCAACCACCTATTTTTTTATAATGCTCCAGGTTAATGTTTACATTAAGAATTAACCCCCCCAAAAAGTTTTTACTTAACAGGACTAACATGTCAGTCATTGACAAACTACAGCAGTCATCAACACAGTATAGCCCATCCATGGTGAAAAGGCATACAGTATATTAAAAGATTGATTTATTAATTAATATCAGATTACCCAATTGGAGAATCATTTATTTTAACCCACCCTTAGTGTTTAGGTTTAAAGTTCTTTACGTTTACCTCCTGATTGGAGGAAGTCTGTTAATGAGTGTAGTTACTAATAAAGAGTATTTTTCTTATCTGTTTGTCTTGATGAAGGAAGTGCTGTAAAACTGCCCTTTCCGACCTTTAGACCTTTTTGGTTTGTGGAGAAGAAAAAAATCACTCAACAATCTCCTCTAGCCTGCAGCAATGCTATTATACAGCCTAATATCACCTTTGACCCTACACACGGTATAATTGTTCTCAGGCTAAACTTGAGAGAGTCTATTTTTAGTTAGTTTGTACTAGTTCAGATGGATAATGAGTGAGGGCTTAGCAGAATAAAGTGTCTCAACTAGATGTGTTCTTTACAGACCAGTAGATATGGGCGACTTCAATACAGTGTGTTGGAGCTTGTTTCAAATGAGGAATACCACCACCACCAAAATGTCACTGGTGCTTCGGAAAGCACTTTCTGCTAAACTGTTACTATGCTAAAATAACTGAGATATATGGAGATGTACGCTAAATACTAAAATAATAATGTTATATTGTAATAAATAAATGTTAGATAAATATCAACCATTAAGTTAGAGCATGTGAGCCCACAGTGACACCGAGCCAATAAGGTACATTAAGGTCATGTGTCAGCAAAAAGTGTAGGCTCTTTAGACGTTGCATGAATTAATTTACTGTAAGATATTGCACAATACATCTACATTTAATACAGCACTTCTGATCGAAAGTGTTACAGATTTAATAACAACACGCAGGGCATGTTGATCTTTTATTGCACACATATGAGACAAACTATTCAAATCAGATAGGTGTAGTGCTTGGGCCCGTCTTGAAGGGCTGCTATATGTTTTGCAAACTACCAGATGTCCCTGTTTTTGCCTCAAAGCTACGAATCTTTTTTTGGCACAAATGGAAAGAAAGCCACAAAGCTTTGTAAGGCTTCAGTTGCCCATCGCTAGAGACCAGAGAAAACAAAATCCGTAAACGAAAAATGAATTTCCCTTCCCTTATTTATTTTGTGGGGTAGCTCCTAGTGACATTTCTTGGTATCTCTAAACAGTTTTGACTCACTGGTTTGTGGCTTTAGGGCGTAGCGTTACTTACATTTCAGTGAGAACACTGATAGATAATCACACTAAATTAGTCTTATGTGAAATTATCTATTGGGTGGATTCTCCCTTGAAGCGGTGCCTGCATGAGCCAGCCTGTGCTGCTGTTCTTCCCCCCCTATAGAGTAAAGGGGTGTGATTCTTCCGGATAATTCCGGAAATCCGGCTTTTCTGACCTGAAAATGAAGCTCTCGTAAATCATGCAAATCCGCTTTTTTTTCTTTTTTTTTGGGGTGTCGCAAGGCACAGGTCGGGGGTATTGGTAAACATACTCTGACTCATGTCTTCATATCACTCCGCAAGTGGTCCATTAATTTGTCACGATGTAACTTCATTCAAAGCAGAGCTTCACCAAAGAGCCTGCAATCGTTGCGGAAGGTTATTTGAATAAGAATTTTGGACGTGTGGGGGCGAACTATCTTCTTAGCTGAAGCCGACAACGGGACAATATTGTTGCATGTTGGCAATGCAAGCTGAAGCGATGTAGCAGATGACGTTGAGAAGTTGCAGTGAGGAATATTTTAGGAGCACCATTTTCGGCAGTGCAGAAAGGTAGTGGCCCACACTAACTTAGTGTTGAGCCGGGAAACATTGCTAAAAGAGCTCTACAGCGAAAAGATGTGCTGGGCGAGCCGTCAGTCGGTCGAAGCTAACAGAAGCTAGCTGGCGTAAGCTGACAGCTGACCAACGCTACCAAGTGATCGGCGGAGACAGGGAGTACATGTATTTGAAAGAGTCCGGCAGTTGTGGTAGACGAAGTCGGGATATTGGATGGAGAGTCCACTGCGGTCTGAAGGGCTAATCCTCGCTAGATCACTAGCTAGTCGGGAGGTTGACAGCTAACGTTAGCCAGCTGAAGCTAACAGTCGATCGATGGTGAGTAACGTACGTTACACAGGCTGGCAGCAGCACAGAGTCCAGAGTCCAAGTGTGTGTGTGGGTGGGTGGGGGGGGGGGTAGAAAGGTGTTGAGAATGACCAACACCTAATCTTAATCTTAGTGTAGCTACTTAATTTGCTATGACCCGATCAGAGGTTACTTAAATTGAGACGTTCAGTCAAAATCAATCATGTCACCTTCAAACGGGATCTCTGTTTGCAGGGTTCAGGCTGGACCCTCCCGGTGATCATGCTGCTCTGGGGGACCGGCTGTACAGTGAGAAGCCGCTGCTGTGCTGTCTGTCCGCGCGGCCGTCTGACGGCATCAGTATTAAATTGAGACAGTTTTATTACCGGTTAAAAACGTCTCGCGTTAAATAGTAGTCTAATTCGGTACAATTGGTTTTAACGCCTGATGCAAAGTGTAGGCCTATAGGAGTACACATGAAAACCCTGAACAAGCAGCGTCGCTCTGCTCCGTCTTTCTGCTGTGCCCCATTCACGTAGTAGTTTTACACTATGTAGATTAAACTCTGCAATTAATCCGCGGTTCACGTGTATGTATGAACTGTGGTGGTCCGTTACACTCTAGGCTATATTCAACATCACTGATTAAGTAGCCTAAGTCAATCCAACAAACAACTGGACTTTAGGGTCAAGTGTTGTTGTATCCGGCCCATGTCCTGGATGTGAAAGCCTCCTTACTGGACTACTGAATATAATAATATTCCATTATATTTTGTATTTTGAATTGTTACCTGCCACCAGAATTTTGTGATTTCCTTGCAATAAATATTGACATTTTTACCATAAATTGGTGCCTAAAAATGTATCAGAATGCAGGAATTGAAGTCATTTACCCTCAGAATTTCCTGGGGGAGGACACCCAGACCCCCTCCCCCCCCCTGCTTTGTGTGTTCCCGCAAAGACAAATTCTGAGCAAGGAAAAACCCTGAAGTATAATCACAGACAGCCATAAAAAACATTTAAATTGCAGAGTTAGAGTTATAACTTAATATGTACAGTGTCAACAGAGAAATACGGACAATTGAACAGACAGTGACAACATACATACTACATACCTACATACTGTAGAGAATGACAGTAACAGCATACAAACGGCATAAATAAAAATTTGTTATAAACGTGTGCTCTTAAAAAAGTAGAAAGCATTGTTTGCCAGTTACATTAAATGTTTAAAAATCCGTAAATGTCCGTGGGTGGGGCTGCATGGGCGTGGTAATGTGGGCTGGTGTGGGTGGGTGTGGGTGTGGGTGTGGTAGTAAGGAGAGAGAATAGGAGAAGGAAGTTTGTGTGAGGTGGACCTGGTCACCACAGACCCAAATCTTCTCAGCTGTTGCTACTGTCATATGCTGCACTGTCTCTTCATGTGGCACTATTATTATTTATATTATAACAAGGTAATGCAATGTGTGATCAAGTGATGACTGATTAACAGTAATGTAAATGCTAAATGCCCTAATACCTACATATCATGTAAGACTCAATTTCTCCATTTCTTTGCACAAAACTCTCCAGAAAGTGCCATTTAATGGTTTATTTTTTTTTTTTAAATGAGGGGGGGAGGGGGCTGTCGCAGCGTCATGGGTGCGCCGTATATTTTCCTGCTTTTTTGTCCTTTGCCAATCACACCTATGAGAGTAAAATATACTGAAATCTAAATGCATTTTAATCAGCTTTAATGCGGCATGCTTCAGGTTTTTGTTTTCTCACTCTTCTTGTGTTTCACTTTCTGACTGCCAACGCTCGCTCTACTCCTCCCTCCCTCTGCACACTTTTTGTGATCACTGGACAACAGTCTCAGTAATGAGGATGAAAATGCGTTATGACAGGCAAAATAGTTATGTGTGTCACAGGTACTTAAGAGATGGGACAGAAAGGATTACGAGGGAAGGGGTTTTGTTGGCAGAATTATGGCTGCATAACATCTTTAGATTTTTTTTAACCGCCTACCAAGTCTTTTCAGAGAATAAGATGAGGCACAGTGGCCAATAACACAATCCATCTTTTGTCTGTGAGACCTCCTGAGTCAACCTGAGACAAATCAAATTTCTCAGCTCTCTCTGCTCATGGCTGCTGCCTTCTGTGCTATTGATCTGGCTCACCACTTAGAGCTTGTCTGCCTTTAGCGCGTTGGCATCTTTATTTTTATCTCTTTCCTTCTTCTGTAGCGAGTTGTTTTGCCGGCCCATTTACACCAGTTCCACGTGAGTGGGTGAATGATTGATGAACATAGTGTGGGACAATGCATTGTATAGCTTATATAACAGCCCCCTGCAGGGGTTACTGGCCGTAAATGGGACTATGGAGACATGTACACATGAGAGTGCTGCGTGGGTGTATGTACACCCATTACTGTAACGTGGAAAGGCTTTTAACATAATTTGTCTTTTGATTTGTAAGATTTGTTTTTATCTTTCAGTGTTGGTCTTATCAAGACTGTCTGGGTAATAGCAAATAATGATTGTATCTGAGTTACAGAGCTCTCTGTACGCGTGTGCAGTCTTCCATAACCAAGAACAAATCCATATACAAGTAACCGATAATGCCAGTGATATTAAAATAGGTTTGTACATGTAAAGCGTTTAGAATTTTGTAAATATTTTTTCAGAAAAAAAAGATGGCGAATCAAATAAAGTACACCAAGTAGTTCAGAACATGAATGCTGCTTTGAGAGAACAATAATGACATAAAGTCATGTGTTTTTTACATTTTGGTTGATTGGATTCTGATGCTGCATTTGATTTGGGTGTATCCTGTGCACCTCCAGTACACCTTGCCCTCAAACATACTTATTTTCAGTTCTATTTTGTGTTCCCCCAGGGCTCATTTAGCAGCACCGCTGTGTGTGTGTGTGTCTGCCGTCGAGATATGTTTAGTGGTTTTCTCACCCACATTTTCTATCCCTATCTTAAAAGGTGTGACACCAAACATGCTTTACCTGCAGATATCCAGTTTCAATTTGGATTGTGATGAATGAATCGTGTGTAGAGTGCATTTGCCGGCCATGTTGTTGCTGCATTTTCAGGCCTGGTTGCTTATTTGTCGGACAGCGTGCTCTAGTGCCATTTTCTTTATTTAACCTTTATTTAACCAGGAGTGTCCCATTGAGATTAAAGAATCCTTTTTTTTTTTTCAAGGGAGACCTGGCCAAGGCAGGCAGCAGCATAAATAAAAACACAGTTACCGACAATTATTACATTACATTATTACATGTCATTTAGCTGACGCTTTTATCCAAAGCGACTTACAATTAAGTACTTTCAACTGTGAAGGTTCAAACTCCAGACAACAAGTAGTAAGTGCAAATACATTAGCTTTAAATAGGCAAAGCTACAAAGAGACATATGAAAGTGCAGGTTCAAGAATTCTTTTTTTTTTTTTAATCCGAGGTGTAGTCGGAAGAGATGTGGTTTTAGCCTTCGGCGGAAGATGTGTAGGCTTTCGGCCATCCTGATGTCGATGGGGAGCTCGTTCCACCATTTGGGAGCCAGGACAGTCGGGATTTCGTTGAGACAAAAAACACAAAAGGAGAAAAAATGAAAAGGAACTAAAAATCAAGCATATTGAACTTACATTTTGAAAGAGAAATTTAGAAGAGTCAGTTTCATAGTCCAGTAAATTAGCTGTTGGCGCGGCCAGTATAAGGGCTGGTTCTGGCCAAGGCAGTACAGCTGGTGCCAGAACTCACTCTCTCTCTCTCTCACACACACACACACACACACACACACACGTAGAGATTCACAGCCTGAGACTTCCTGTAGTTGGACCAAGATCACAGCCTGTTTGCTCTGCTGCTCCCACTTAAATCTCAGTAACACACCTAATTCTCCCCCTCTAACAAAAGACCAGCGTAGCTTCCTCTTTATGTTAACCTCCTTTCTGAATAAAGAAGAGCCTCTACACCAGTCTGTTTGCCTGCTCCAGGCTACAACCACACTTCTATGTTTGAGCCTGGCCCTCCAGGGACAGCTGAACAGACCAGCGATCACAGCTTCACATTTAAAGTAATGGACAGAAGGGAATGGTTCACCTGTGTATAACACGGGCAAAAGAGCTGGTTTAGTCTTTTCAGATAAGACAAGTGTTTTCAGTGTTTTAGCATTTTGACAGCTTAATTCGGGTAATTCCTTCTCTCTGGATAATCTCAGTTAAACAGCTTAGAGAAAGAGCAGGGAAATCTGCACACTCCAAATGTGAGATAGGATGCATTTACTCTATTACGGGTTTTGTTAGAAAAAACCCCAAATGATCCCTCAGTCCAATTTCATCCTGATTATTAAAAGCAGGCTTCACATGTATACTTGGTTTCCTTTAGGAGCAGCTACCACAATCAGCAGATATACTGTAGTACAATACTTGTGTCCAGATGTCAGACATTTAACAGAAAATCCCACAACACAGTCCCATTGATCTGCACTACTACATATGATGATTACCTTTCATCACATGTAGTCGTGTCATATGCAACTTTCTGCTGCTGCTTTCTTCATAATCCATATTCTGGCTGTAAACTGTCACTGTCAAATTTCAGGTGCTGCCTCTTCTCTGGGATTAGTTTCACCACAAAAAAATGCTCAACATGAATATACAGTATATACTTACTATCTTTACAACATGCTTTGCTCTACCTGTAAAGCAAGTTTCAGTACTCAACAGCCATGCCCAGAAGGGATGTTAAATGTGTTGTGGACCTTAAAGACATAGTTGGAAAGTTTTGGGCTTTGTACAAGTCTATTAACTGTGTGCCTGGCTAGGAATGAAAAGACCAGCCCAACCCATCTGAGATACTATTGCCCTAGTAGATATCGTCAATTATAATGTAATTACATGCCAAATTGTTTCTACTTTTTTTTTCGGGGGGGGGGGGGGCTTCATAGGCGTATTGGGAGTTTTATACTCATGGCCACACCCTCAATATGTCACATGCCTGCTCCAAATTCTGGTCTGTTGTGCAGAGGTTGGTGTGTCTGCCAGTGCTTTGATGGATACATCTGGAATAAGCCCTTGCTGTTTCTTTCTGTGGGACTGAGACCAAAACCAACATGTATTGCTGATTGTTGATATTGTTAGTGATTCCCAACCAGGGGAACAAATAAACAGATCAAATAGTTAACTAAAAGTAACAAATAAACAGAGGAAATAGTGAACTAAAATTTGTGAATAAACAGATAAAATATTTAGCTCAAAGTAAAGAATAAACAGGTGAAAGTTAGCTAAAAGTAATAAAAGGTTGTAATATCCAGCTTCTGCCACAAGTGGTAGTAGTACATATGCAAACTTGAATTGTATGGTAAAAATATTATAACAATATCCACCTGATTATAATAATTATTAGTGTTAAATGACCAGTTTATAATCCATTCATAAGAACATATTTGGAACATGACAGGTGGTGTCTATGATGGGCTACTTGAGCTCATCTCAGGGGGATGTGGGGGTCCATCAGACAAAAAGGGTTGGGAACCACTGATTGAGATCACTGAAAAAAACCACACGCTATCAGGTATCGAATAAGACCAACACACTAAAATATGCTGTCACAAAATGTTGCTCATCATCTCTGTCTACCACTAGCCCGACCCTTAACACCCACGCCCACTCCTGTCTGACTGGCACCCAGAGCGAGACATCGGGTGACTGGTGCAGCTGTGCCTGGCAGGGGGATCTGTGTCACTTTGTATTTACCCCACAGTGGTGGACAGCCAGCTGACCTGGTTGGAGTGTAGCTGGCTCATCCTGCAGCAGGCTCTGCCTGCCCAGCTGTATCCCGAAAGGAAGAAGCATCCCATCAGTGCAAAGCTTGCTTCTTTTCTTATACATCCACAATCCTGGGACATGATTTGGATTTTGGTAGAAATTTGAATTTAAAATGAATCTGCTTTTTTATTATCAGGTAAAATACATAGACTGGAGTGGGTTTGTCTACCCTGGTGCTGTCAGGTTACCTCTTGCCCTCAACTGATGCGGTGTTGATTTTATGGCTGCATGTTCTCAATGCTCTCTCAGTGTCTGAGTGGGTAGGGTGCGTATCATGGCACTCTGTCTTAATTATGGTACTACAGGTTAATCATTTCTAGCTCTTAACCAGCAGTGCCTCAGTTCTGATAATCAGTTTATGGCAACTTAAAGTGTTCACATTTTTGTGTTTACTATCCTCTAACAAATCTGAATGTTTGTTAAATTGGGTCTGATTTGTGTTTTTCAGAAGCTGGCAGCAGAATGTCAGAGTGCAGGCTACAGTGGCACACTGATCCCTTACAAGTGTGACCTGTCCAACGAGGAGGAGATCCTGTCCATGTTTTCAGCAATCAAGACGCTGCACAAGGGCGTGGACGTATGCATCAACAATGCCGGGCTGGCCCACAATGAGCCCTTGCTCAGCGGAAAGACAGAGGGCTGGAGGAACATGATCGACGTGGGTGGATCATAGACACGCAAATATAAATGCTTGTGCTGAAACAAGCGAGAGAGAAACGTTGTGCTTATTTAGAATTGGGACGGCTGGAATTATTCCCTCACGTTTATCCCCTTATTTAAATTATATGGATTTTATGGTTGTTCCACTCAAACAAAAAAAAGCAGAAGGAGGAGATGAAATAGTTGCCCGGTGCGAGTGAAAATCTTGTGTTTGTAGAGCTTGTGTTGTGTGGACACATGGGTCTGCACACACACAGACCCCCTCCACTCACAGAGGCTGCTTCATTGGCTCTGAGGAGAAGCCCTGGCACAGTAGAGGCCCGCTGATGAAAGCCAGCACTATTTCTCTTCTTTGGACCTTACATTCTGATTCATTGAGCTCTTGACCACTGAAAGCCCCCCCCCCCCCCGCCCTAAAGTCTCTGTCTCCAGAGTCCTGCATTCGTAACGCTCGTCCATCTGTTGTCATGGCAGCCCACATGAATGTGTACAGCAGTGTATTTTTAGCCTGTGTTTAATCTGTATGCTGACCTTGTTTGGCCACTTCCCCCTATCTTGCCACTGTGTTGGCTTTAACCTGCCGTCTATCAGTGTCACTATGGGAGCGGCTTAGAGGCCACAAGCTGGACAGGAACAGCAGGTTCAGCTGGTCCAGCACAGTGACCCTGTGAACATCAGTCAGCTGAACAGATTAATCATATGGCATTTTAAATATTGCAAAATCACATTAAAGTTCTGCAAATTATATCAACTTTTTTCACACAGCATGACTGTGGCTACATGTCTTATTTAAATGCAGTGCATATATACATGGAAACGACATTGATTGTTGTCTTCACTTCCCCTGCAGGTGAATGTCTTAGCCTTGTCTATCTGCACCCGTGAGGCGTACAAGTCAATGAAGGAGAGGAATGTGGACGATGGCCACATCATCAATATTAACAGGTAAGCTATACAGACAACCCTTTCATTCTAAGCACAATTGTATAGATTAATCTGAAAATACCTCAGCCAGTTTGTTCAAGGTGGTTTTAATCCGCCAAGCATTAAGTAAAGCCCATTGTGAGCCCCACCTTGCCCCTGCTGGACCTGGAACAATGTGAAGAAATATTGGACTCATTGTAATCCTATTAATTGGTTCAACTGTTTATTTTTGGGAACTGTTCTGCGCCCGTAAAGCCCATTGAGACACTGTATATGATATTAGATCCAACAAATAAACACGACTTGCTGTATAAGTAGGCCTGGGCGAAAAATCGATTGAATGAATTAATTCGAGTTTTTTGTCGCGGGCGATTTAAAAAATAAGTAAATCGAGTTTTTGTGTAATGGCGCATTTTTGGCTCCCCTGAGCTTCCGTAGCGTTAGTTTCACATAGCAGTATGGCAAGCGACAACAACAACAACAACATCATAGCACACATGAAACAGCAACAGCAAGCGACAACATGGCTACCGGTGAGAGTGGGAAGTTTGTTCCCAAGAAAGGAATAAAATCATCTGTTGTTTGGAACTGGTATGGGTTTGCTGCGACAGACGTGGAGCAAGAGACCCCACGCTGCAACATTTGTCTAAAGCCCATCACAGTCAAAGGCAGCAGCACCACAAACCTATTCCAACACCTGAAACAGAGACATCCAGCCGAATATGAAAAATGCCAGTCTCTCCGAGACGAACAAAACCGCAGTGACCAACAAACCTTAGCTAAAAAACAGCTAACTGTAGCCGAATCCTTTGCACAAGGCACCGCATATGACAGGAAAGATGAATCTGGTGGAGAACAATCACCGAAGCGGTCGCTTTATTATGTAGGGGGGAAAATCAGAAAAAAAATCGTAAATCGAATTAAAAAAAATAAAATCGGAGATTTTATTTTTAGGCCATATCGCCCAGCCCTATGTATAAGTGAGCAAGTAGAAGCATTTAAAATAACACAACAAGTCGTGTAAGATTAGTAATTTAATACCGTAATTTGGGTTTGAATCAAGGTTGAAGCTACTAAATGTGGTCACTAGCTCATGCATCTCTCTCTCCTCCTCTACCTGTCACAGTATGGGTGGGCATCGAATGGTGCCTAGTGCTGATGAGCATTTCTACTGTGCCACTAAATACGCTGTGACTGCTTTGACTGAGGGGATACGGCAAGAACTTCGAGAAGCAAACACCCACATCAGAGCAACAGTAAGTTAGTTGTCATCATCAGAGTGTGCAGGTTTTTCTTTGGCCTGTGCTATTGCTCGCATATCGGATCACATAAACGACCCTACATACAGTATGCCCTTACGCTTTCCCAATCTCATTTTAAAGTGTTGTGTCAGTGTACAAGCAGTACATTTCTAATGCATTTGCCTGCCCTGCAGTGTATATCTCCTGGAATAGTGGAGACTGAGTTTGCCTTCCGGCACCACAACAGTGATCCAGAGAAAGCAGCTGCAGTGTATGAAAGTATGAAGGTAATAGTGTGCGTTTGACTGAGCGTCACACGATGTATTTCACGAAGTGAAATTATCACAGTGCTGTTGCATCAATAATGCCTAATTTTCTCCACTTTTCAGTGTTTGAAAGCAGAAGACATAGCCAGTGCAGTCACATTTGTCCTCAGTGCCCCTCCTCATGTCCAGGTGCCTCTCTCAAGCTTTCATGCCATTAAATGCGTCAGTGTCGAGTGGTGGTTGGTTTCTTTGTTAATCTCCTTTGTATTTGTGTCATCAGATTGGAGATGTGCAGATGAGGCCAGTAGACCAGGTGTCATAGCAGTGAAACAGGAAGCTGCAGGAGGAGCAGACAGACAGCAGCCATGGTGACTCCTTAGCGACCTCTGCTGGGTAAGGGTTGGGGGGTGGGGTGGGGGATAAAACAAATCAACTACAGCTGTGTTGGCTCTGCAAGGACGTGGTCAAAGAGGGCTGGAGCCTTAAGGAGGCTATGCGAGGAAATGAAGGGCGTGGACTTTGTGAACCACTATAAAAATACTACTGAATGCAGCCACCTGGTATTTGTTAATTGTTGAGCCCAGTCCTGAACTGAGCTAACTCCAAAACTACAGTAGGAACAAATAACAAAGGAGAGAGTTGCTGCTGTGCTATGTGGTCATCTCCATGGTCATCACTTCAGAGGGAAGAGTATGCCATTGATTGCACGTTTTCTTTGTTTTTGTAGGTCATATGACATATCGTTTTTGAAATTGAATGGAAGGAGTAATTGCTGTTTGTAAGAATGACCTTTTCTTGTTTAATTTTTGTTTTATAACTATTTAAACTTTTGATTATAGATAGAAGTGGTCTCATACTCACTAACCATAGACAATGCTATGTCCTACCGACTGTAACTAACCATCAACAGTCTGTCCATCCTGACACCTTTACTTACCGTATGTTCTCACAAACACATTCAGTTACCCTTGTTTGGATCTATCCAGGTTTCAACCCCATTGTAGGAATCAGGAAAAGTACAGGGGCCCTTGTTTGTTAAGCACATGGGTTTCTACTATCCACCTTTTTGCCTGTGTAATTTCAGTCGTTCTGCACTTTTGGATTCATTTATGAGGAATTATAAGAAGGAAACACTGGCAACTTATATAGAAGAAACTAACTATGTGTACATACCCTAGAAATGTGTACCTTTTCAGTGGAAGTTTCTCCTTTAAATGAATAAATAAAAACAATTGCCCAGAAGTAAGTTATGGTCTTTGTTTGTATGTTCACCACACGGACTGTTACAGTCAACCTGTCAGTGCAGAAATAAGACACAAGCTGTGAACTTTGTGACAGGTTTTTATTACACATTTCATGACTTGTATGACCCATGTACTCCTCTGTTTACCACCAGCATATATAATTTTTATCAGCAGTGCCCTGTTCCATTTGACCTAATAAATGAGTCAGCAACAATGAATTAGTCCACAGTGGTTTATATTTTAAAGGGAAGAGGTTCAACACACAAGTTCCACTGTATGAACTGTAAATGTTAAATAGTGGCATTACTTTGACATTTTATTGGCTTAGATATAAGTACTAAATCTGAGTACAGTACCTGACCTGAGATTTATCAACACTCATACTTGCATCAACAGACATGGCCAAAAGATGGCACCCTTAGCAAAGTAAAGTCCACAAGTTAGGGACGGGAAATGTGTGTGAAGTCCTGAGTGCCACTCCTTTATCATTTCTGTCACAACAGAGGAAGTGTTGGCCTGGATATTTCAGATGTATACAACCATAACAGATTCCAAACGCTGTCTTTCCACAACATCTTGTCACATTAAAATTCCGCAAAACTGTAAGACGTTTCTTAAAGCTACGACAACAAATTGAATTAGTAGGCTCACAAAAATGGCCATTTTAATATATCTGCATGGCAGATATGCAGCGACACATTTTCACAATTATGTAAATAATTTGTGTAGTATACTTCTGTTTAACTTACCAGACGTTTGTTGAAGATTTAAAACTAATGAAAACAATAATTTGTGATTAACTTGAGCTGCCACTCTTGGTGGCTAGGATTGTGCAAAGTACAGAGGTATCACAGGTTTGTCTGAATAGGAGGTTTTTCAGGTAGATGGATGTTGGAGCTGATGACAGCTATGTCTGGATATGCGGCATCTCCTCCCCTCTCATAATACGGCATTTTTGACATTCCATCCGAGGCGCATGGTGTGACAGACAACTTCAGTTTCTGTAGGAAAAATGTACCGATAATATTGACACATGAACATGACGAAGCAACATTTGCACGTGGGTACTACCTGCAATAGCTTGGGTGGGGTGAAAAAAAGGAAATGGTTAATGTGTGTTACCTGCATGAATGAGCCAGGTAGCACCCACAATGTATGAACGGCACCCAAAGGAATCCATATGATGGAGCCCATGGCAATGACCCAGCCGACCCCCTGAGCCCAGGGAGGAAAGACATAGTCCCCATAGCGGGCTGGTTTGAACTGGATGATGGAGAAAATCAGGATAACCTGCCGCAAGAAGAAACATGCAACGTTTAGTTGTGACACTAGTAGATGGATCCCAGTTTGGCTTTAGGGGGAAAACTATGATTTCTAAATCATGTTGATGAAAAAAGCCTGTCGACTTACAGTGATCAGCACAGGAGCAACTATTAGCCAACACAGTCTGAAGAAGATGTTTGCTCTTTTTCCAGTCATCTCCTCTAGGTTGTCTGAAAGTCGAGTTACTCCTGTGCATGGAAACTTCAGTAAACAGCCATGCTTATTTCATTTGCATGTTGACAGACATTTGCAGCATTTGGCAATAAGAATGAAAGTTATATACATACAGCCTTAGAAGTGTTAAGATATGTCTACTTTGGGAGTTAATTACATTAACTGGCCACTGAAAAAAGAAAGACAACTGAACACATTTGCTCACCATAACACCAACAGATGGCTATAACCTCAAAGACTGCCAGAAACATGATGGACACTATGGCAGTGTAATGGTCCATGAGCTGGAACACATAGATACCCACCTGAAAAGAGACACATATCTCTTCAGAATGGCAGGTAAGTGAGAATAATGATTTGACAATCTGGTTATACTTTGTCTAAAGTGCCTCCAGTAAATTACAGTCTATACCTGCATGACGCAAGGAATTCCTAGAAGGCACGCTGCACCACAAACTGCAAGAACAAACAGCTCCTTCCGCTTGAAAATTTGAATCAGATGTTGGTAGAACTCATCCATGAGACTGGTCACCATCACTTCAACCATTGCAAACTGGCAAAAAAAAGAAAGAAAAAAATCAGAGTCACTGTAGGTGTGTAGGATTGCAGCAATCATCACTGAAGTTGTAATTCCCCATTAACTACCTCACTGTCCAGTCCAAGGCAAAGCAGCATGAAGAAGAACACCACAGCCCAGAGCTGAGCCACTGGCATGTTGGCAAAGGCTTGTGGGTAAAGAACAAAAACAAGTCCTGGACCTGGATACACAAACACACAATATGTGAGTGTATAGCAGTTCTGATTGGAAAAAAAATGTTATGACCCTTCAAAGTAGTAAAACTGACGTAAAATTATGAAAATCGTCATGAATATATGGAGAATGTATCAACATCTCTAGCACAACCTCTCAGTGAGACTTGATTGCAAAAATCAAAATGTATCTTTGTTAATAAAACTAGTGAGAAGTTCATTGCTAGACATGCATTTGAAAGAAGCATACTGATGGTGTGTATAAACACACGATTTGTTATATATATATATATATATATATATATATATATATATATATATATATATATATATATAAGGATACTGATACTATATAAGGATACTGATTTATAACCCTACAAACCCTCACAAAGGCAAAATATTGTTTTTATTAAAATCATTTATATGAGTAATTACCCAGTCATACTCACAGTATTATTGGAAAAAAGGCAACAAACCAAAATTAAATCAAACTAATCCTCCTGGAGCTGAAGATATTAGTTTGTTTACTTTGTTCTCTTACCATCCACAGCCAGATCGCTGACAGGGATGCCCTGCAGATGAGACATGTATCCAAAAGCAGAGAAAATGACAAAACCTGCCAGGATGCTGGTGAGGGAGTTGATGATGGATATAGTAAGGGTGTCCCTGCCGGGGAAAGAAGATGTTTATTTAATATCCCTTTCTTACTGCCCAGTGATCCTTAACAATAAGGAAAGGGGGGAAACTGAGTGGATGAGGATTTTGGCTTATTACTTCAAAACGTTGTTGTTAAAGGAGTTGTAGCTGGACATGGCCATCAAGGAGCCAAAACCAATCCCGATGGAGTTAAAGATCTGAGCTGCAGCATTCACCCACACCTGCAACACAGAGGGATGATCATCCAAAACCACTGATCACTGACAGTACAAAGTTTCAATACCCATGCCAATACGAATACTAGTATAAATCTACTAGTTAACTGCTCTCATATGTCAGACAGAAGCTATTTCCAGTTCCTCGTCTCCTCTGTTTCTTCCTTCTTACCTCCACTGAGAGCAGCTTGTCCCATTCCGGCACAATGAAGAAGGTTATTCCATCTAATGCTCCAGGAAGCTGCGCATTATTGATCAGCAGTGCAATCAGGATAACATACGGGAATAGAGCCGTAAAGTACACCACCTACAAATAGAGACAAACAATGGTTGTTATCCACTGTCTGCCTCCTTGTTTCTGTCTTAATTTCACTCTCTTTTCACACACCTTGCCTGTTGATTTCACTCCCTTAAAAATGCAAAAGTAAATGAGGATCCAAGCCAGAAAGAGAAGGAGTAAAAGCTCCCACCGGACCACTCCTGTTTCATCTACTCCACTAGTCTGCTCCAGCATCTTATATCTTCAAAGAAGCCAAAGAAGAGAGAAAGTTGTAATTAATACTATAAGATGATTACATTCTACATTTATTCTGACATTATTCCTTTAAAACTGAACACACTATAGCCATTAGAAAAACACACGGTCCCACAGTTTGCAATTAGTTGGACAATTGGCAGGGAAGCACTTACATGTGATGTCCCTCAGGGGTCCATTTTGGTGATTTTAATGTTTCTGATCCATACTGATTGTTCTGTCATCATCATCTGACCACCACTGATCATTGACCATTTTTATCAACCAAATACTATCTTTGCGCCCTGTAAGTATTTCTCTACTATTCCAGTTTATATTTCACATGATTAAATGTTAACTTATTGTGACCTAAAGTGGGAAATCCTTATTTCAATATATATTTGCTGTTTTAGGGGTGGAAGTGTTGGTCAGTCGGTCGAATTGTACTTTGCATTAATAAAAACCTGGTTGAGGTTTACACTGTAGAGATGCCTACCAGTACCATACATATTATAAACAGTTCATGTTCACATATTTAGATAAAAAATCTGTATTTCTTACATCTCCTTTTCACATCTCTGCCTGCCCAACACTGCATATGATATCATAAAATCACAAGTGAGATTTTAACAAATTGGTATTCTTTACAAATAGCATTACAGCCTAACTGGGCCGCTAGCAGTGGTTAAAGCTGATGCTTTCCAGCAACAAAAATTGTATGTTCATATGGTTTCGTCCACAGTCAGACTTTGTAGACTTTTAATCAAGTGTTCAGTAGAAACCTGATGTGTTTGTCTATCAAGAGTCGCCCTGTAACTGCCGACCAAACAAGCTGTCCTCCCTGAATTTTGACGAATTAATAATTTCCCAAGCAATCACTGTGCAGTTCGGGCATTCACTATAATTCAGTAAAATCAGTTGCTTGTCTGGCACATCCCGACTCCCAACTAATGTTTAACCAAAACATACAATACATTCCCACATGTATCCACTAACTAAACAATTTAATGAGTAAACCAAAATGTGATGTTTCGCTCCACTGTCTAAACAGAAATATATCCACAATGAAAAATATAGCTTCTTTTTGAAATCTTAAGCATAATATCACTGCATATTGAAAGCTAATCCCAATACGCATACTAGTTTATCCACATTAAAACCCAAAGACCCAAAATATGTTTGAAACTGCTGCAGAAGAAAGCTACGAATATTTATAGATATAAACATTTTACATTAGACTATAGAGAAAAGTTCAATGACTTACTCTGACAGACCTCTGCTCAGGTTGAAGGTGGGCCAGAGTTTAGATGGGAATTAATTAGGTCACAAATCTTTGTCCACCAATAAAAATGATAAAGGTGTCATTTCCCCTAATAGGTGCAACAAAGCTAACAGAAAGATGTCAATCAATCGGTCTAAACACACCCACACACTCCTGGGAAGATGTCTAATCAACCAGATTAACTGAATCATTTGCATTTTTGCATTGCCCTATTGTCTTACTGTTTACAATCCTCATAGAGCTTGTTCACATGTGTGTATGTATTTGTGTATGTGTAAGTGCATATGTATGTGTATATGTGTATATACACCCTTTTTTAAATACATACTTATACCTGTACATAGTCAAATGTTTACCTTGTTCAGCTTTGTTGCCCCAGTTTTTAGCTGTATGTGTATTTCTGTGTACTTTGAGAGCAACAAAAGAGTCACATTCCCTGTACCTGTTCACACTTACTTGGCCATTAAGGCTGATTCTGATTCTACTTATCTAGTCTGGTTTTACAATTCTGAGAACCAGTGCTGGTTTCTCCCACACGGTGCAACATACTTGAAGAACTCCTGGCTAGCTGTGGAGGAGTAGCTGCTGTTGGTGGCAAGATTGGTACAGTTTGGGGTGTTCCAGGTGTTGTTGCAGTTCTGCCAGGGTAGCGGTGCCTGGAAGGAGCTGAAGAGGTAATAGAGGGCCCAGGTGATGACGACATTGTAGTAGGTGCACATGATGAAGGAGATAGCCACTGATGCTATGCCCACTCCTGAGGACAGACAAAAAAATCTGTTTGGATGCCTTTCAGTGACTGGGGAAAAAAATATTTCATGCCACGGAGTACCTTTTAACAGTGGGCAGACAGTAGCCAGAGCATGGACAGGCCCTCTCCTCGTGTACTGCCCCACAATCAGCTCCATGTAAAGCAGAGGGATCCCCAACACCACCAGCATAATCAGATATGGCACCAGAAAGGCACCTGACAGGAAGTTATGGCAAGTCAACTGTCACTCACATTTTGCTGGCAAAGGAGGTTTCCACTGTCTCAGTTTTATGGTATCCTGTAATATTTAACTTCAGTGAAAGTTATCCTGTTATTGCATTTCACTCCTTATATCGTGAGTAGGTCATTTATAATGTCATAAAATATCTGTAAACCAATGTTTCTTCCAACTGTACGTGCAGGATTTCGCATAACATTATGGGGTTGTAACACATATTTTTTCATGAAATGCACACTATGGTAAGTTCAGAACAACATGAACATTTTTAAACACAATCAGCATCACTACAGGAAAAGGTGTTTGAATGTAAGGGCTCACTAATAGCACCATGTGTTAAGCTTCGGACCCAGATTCTATACCTACGTATACCTATGTGTATAGGTACATACAGAGGGCAGTCTAGTTTTATAATTCAGTTTGAGGATGATATGTCAGCTTCGTGTCTCACCTCCTCCACTCCTGTAGCAGAGATAAGGGAACCTCCAAACGTTGCCCAGACCCACAGCACAGCCGATGCCAGCCAGGGTGAACTCTATCTGCCTGCTCCACGTTGGCCTGTCTAGCTGTTGCTCCATGTCTGCTCCCTGTGTCACTACTGTCGCTCGTCTGGGCCCAAACTCCATGGAAAGGTTGGCTGGAATTTAAGGGACTCTGGGTGATATAACTTTTGTTTTTTATGATGCTTAATGATTAGCTTAGCAGAAACACTCCAGCTTGCCGCAGCTCCGAGGCTCACATAGGTCACACATGTTGTCTTAGTAATGGGTGTCATAAACTAATCAGATTTGTGATTTTGAATAGCAAGTGCACAAAGGTTAAAGTTGGGTTTTTTTTAAGTGGAAATGCTTGCATTGACAACTTATTCTTGACTAACAGGCTCAGCAATTGTTATAGAGTTATATAGAGTTAAGAAGCTCAGTCGAAGAAAAGAGACAGGACTTAACTATTAAATCGCTTTTATCATAATATATTAATTTGAATATTTTAATATATATTATAACATTTCATGGATTCCACAAGCTCTGCCTCTGTTACACCAATATCTTCACACCAATGTAAATCTTAGGCTCCCCAGTAAAGATAAAAGGAGCCAGTATGTTATACATAACTAGTAGGGCCTATGTTACACATGTAATGGGTGTTGTTAGCGACACGTGCTGTAACACAGATTTCAGGTGGGGTCATTGCTGTATAACAAACACATGCCTGTAGCTATAACTTTTGTGATAAGCAGAGATACGGCTAGTGTTTTTTTAGATATGTAACCATGAAGATATACAACAAGCACAACCATGCAGCAGCTTTCTAAAGAGCTTTTTATCAATCAGCCTTCTTTGCTTGCACTTGTCTTTGCAATTAGGCTCATGTTCCAGCTGGATATTTATTTATTTCCTTTATTGTCCCGAGATCAAAATGGTTAATGTTTATTTCCCCATTGGCCAAGTAATGTTAATGTTTTCTCTAAAATGATAAACCTGTCTTCCCCAGCTCCGCCCTCTTGTCCAAACATGGTCACTTCAGGCGCCAATGGCGACAGTCAAAACTTCTGAGGCCTCAGTGGGTAGAGCAGGCGCACATATACTTCGAGGCTTATACCTCGACGCAGAGGTCCAGGGTTCGAGTCCGACCTGTGACGATTTCCTGCATGTCTTCCTCCCCTTTCTCACCTAGCTGCCCTATCAATAAAAGGCCAAAAAATTATCTTTTTAAAAAATTATGCAAACTTCTAGCTTCAAAACAGTACAGTTTACAGTCAGTGCTTTAAAACGGCAGTCCACAAACCAATGGGTGATGTCACTCATGCTACATCCATTATTTTTACCGTCTATGTAAAAATAAAAATCATTAGATCATGATAGATTATTAATGTAGTTCTGTAAAGGCAGGGTGTTAGAATGTAAAAGTGCAGTGCAGTGGTTATAGTCCAAGGGGGGAGGTTTCCATGGATCATATTAGGTCAATTGTATAATATTGCTATTGGTTCAATGGTTTCCTCTGTGGCGAGGGATCAAATTGGGAGACAGTAGGATATCAGCAGCAGTAGAGATGAACTGGGTTTAATGGAGCAGATTGATTTGAACAGAAGTACAATACAAGAAAAAGCAGAAAATAAAAAAAAAAAATGCATTTGTTATACAGAGAATCTGTTGTGCTGGTCATCGTGGCACTTGATTTGTGTCTGTGGGCCACCTGCTGGATACAGTGGGAACATCAGACTACTGCTTGGCACCTGGGAGGGAGGGGTTTAAAGGACATTAAAGCTTTAGTGAGTAACTTTTTGATATTAATAAACGTCTGTTACATTCAAGCCATTGCCAAATGAGTTGCTACAAAGCTAATTAAGAATATCAGCTCCACACAACTCTCTCTGTATTTCTCAGTATGGCTCAGAAGGTCTAGGTCTAGCACCAGTCTATTCCTGCCTTTGTGCTGCAATCCTTGTAATGTAATGCAGCAGAAGCAATCACACTCACTCCATCTGTCAGCCACAATGGAAAACAACATCACAATGGCACAGATGTGAAATAGCTGATAAAATTATATGCACCAACAAAGGCCATCATAAACTCAATGAAGCTTAGAGAACTAGAAAATAAGATATCATGGCGTAGTGATGATGTTCACATCATCACTATTTATATATGTAATTATGAAACATTAAAGTAGCCCTATCATGTGTAATCTCACAGAGGTATCTGAGAGAGCATTGTTTGGGTTATAGTGGGTAAAGATATTTGCCAACCGCCACAAATGAGCAGAAATCATCAAGCATCAACTGACTGATAAAAGGCAGTCCTGTATTTTGACTCTGCCAGGGTCAGGGGTCTAAATGTGGATCAGGTTTGTGATTTCTGTAGATCCGCCACCACACCCAGGAGTTTAATCGTGCATACAGAGGCAACTGCTAACATTCAATTAGTGTCATTCTCTGAAGTTTTGGAATTCTCCGGAAAGTAGTCATGATCTTTTCTGATTAGTGTTGACAAAGTCTTAGTCAGAAAGTTACAGGTTGGGCCACTTCTTTTCTGCAGTAATTGCCCATCAAATATTTTAGTAATGAAGGTCAAAGATTGTAATTGTGCAGAGTGAATGCATTCATTTGATAAGGAGAGTACAAATATATACTATATATAAATATTACGTTGAATATCCTTGCTTTTACTCAGCCCTAGAAATGAGTGGCTTTTGACTGAATTGTGCTTGAAGCCAACTGAGCTGATGTGTGCTGAGTGCCTGGCATCGTAAGGCTGGCGTGCATCACCCAGGTGGGTGCTACACATTGGTGGTGGCGAAGCGCTTTGAGTGTCTATGATAAAGCACTATATAAAATGTAATGAATTATTATTATTATCATCACTTGTTGTGAAAATACAAACAGCTTGTCATGGGGACTATAGAAATAAATAGAGAAATTCTAATACTATGAAACACTGTGAATTTTATGTGCACACATTATAGCACAACTCTAAGTACACATCTTGCAAGCTGTAGCTATCACAACAATATTTGACATAACACTACGTGACATGGCTGAGTACCACGCACACACGCAGAGACACACACACACACACACACACACACACACACACACACACACACACACACACACACACACACACACACACACACATTACAGAGATTCTTGTTTAGGTTAGTTTTCGTGAGAGGACATTTGAACAACCACGCCCATTTTATGGTATCCTATACCTCGACGGTGGAGGAGGGGCAGAATCGAGGGGAGGGGTAGCTGATCATGTCAAGTGGTAGCACAATAAGTAAAGAAGTATGGCAGTGTGACCTTCAAAATAAAATCACAACGCGTATTTAAAGCATGTGTTCCTCAACATTACTTTTATTTTGAAAGTCATAAGCGGATGCGCTATTCGTTGCTCGACTATCGAGATTGTACTCATCGATGAGGTGGAAAAAAACAGGAAAACAGTGTGTTTATAAGTGAAATTTGTTTTGTAAGCGTCGAGTTGGTTTGTATACGTGTTTTTTTCTGTAGATAAAATGGGGAACTGCCATACCGTTGGACCGAACGAGGCCCTTGTGGTTTCAGGTACGTTAACGCTTTTTGGACGATGCGTAGTTAACGTTACTAACGCTAAGTTAGCTAGCTCCTTGGGGTCCTTCCTGGAGCGTCGCAAGGCTCGATGAATTGTTTAATGCTTAACCCTGTAAAACAATAAAATCACTATATGAACCTGTAATCAACCAATATGTAGACAGTAGTGTTGTGTCACAAACTAACAATACGTATACTGCGAGCCAAAATACGTTAACCAATTGATGTACTGTAATGTTAACGGTCGATAGGTCCACACCATCCCAGAAAGAAAAAAATCATGTCCCCTTAAATCTTAAGTGTTTATGTATCTAGGAAAATCTGTCGTCTTTTGGCTAAGTGATATCCACCATATGGTACTAACGTTTATGCGTTTCTCCTCAGAAATATTTCTTGTCTCATAATACATCCACCTGTTTTCTCTGCTTAATCTTCTAAATTGTATGAAGTCTTTGCTGTAACTAAGGCGTGTTCAAGTGTTCTCTCTAGCTAACGTTCCATCTGAGGGTTAGTAAATTAGATTGGTCGTGGTTAGGCACCTTATTTATGTTTCTAAGTGCAACGTTTTGTTATGATAAATCAGCATTTATTGGACTAGCTGTGGGAAAGCTGCTGAGCCAGTGAGGATATATGTTATGTATATTTTACTTGAACAGTGGTGGTAGGATATGGTGGCTCTCTGACGCAGAAGAAATAGAGCAAAAAATAATTAAATCACAGGGAAAGAGCTCCTGGATCCGCACACTATCGCCTGATGTTTCTCAGACCTAAAAAAAAAAAAAAAAAAAAGACACATGACGTTTTTCAATCTCAGGGTGAAACTTTAAAGATCGTGTCAGTCACCACATAGAGGAACGAACGGAGGTGAGAGGGCGTGAGTTGCACATCCTGATTCCAAGACAGATTAATTCCAGAATTGCCTAAATAAATGACTCTGTTTTTAAAAGGAGGCTGGGTGCCAAAGCACATTCCTTTTTTGGCCAAAGGCAAAGCCTGATATAACGCCTCCTTATCTGCATATTATGAGTAAAGGCGTTCATTAATTAAGAATAAAACCCTGCATCAAGGAAACTTAAATTGATGACAGGATTTCTTTTTAGCTTGTTTTGCTTCTCATTCATTCACATGGAGCTCCTCCCCCCTCCACGGTGGAGTGAATCAGGAATCTCAGATATGCTAGTGGTAGGCTGGAACCACTGGGGTTATGGTGTGGAGCTCCCAGCATTTCTATAGGTCCTCAGCCTGTTACCACTGTAGTTGGCGATGGGTTTTAAATAGCAAAAGCCTGTCTCGTCCGCATTCCTTCATTAAATCCGCACTTCTAATCTTTATGAATTAGCCTAGATTATGTTTCGACAGAGCATGTCCAAAAATGTATTTTCATAGACATTCTACCTCTGGTTTAAAGTTTCAAGAGAGTTGATTATTTTGAAATGCCAGTACCATTTTATCTAAGCACTACAGGTTACATTTTCTCAGCTATTGAATTGTTTGAGGCAAGAAAACAAGGGAAATGTGGCAATATAAAGACTCACAAGACAGACTATAGCTCAATAGGTCATCGTTATTAACTCAAGTTGAGGGTATTGCTCAGTTTCCCAAGTAATCTATGTCCTTTTCCTGCGCCGCACATTGCAATGCTACTGTTTTCTGTGGGATATTGTTCAGTCACACCAGGAAAGTACATTATTTGTATAATGGAAAAAAATTTGAAACGCAATAGGCCACTGTGTCAGAGTGAGATTTCTCCTTATAGACTTGACATTTCATAATGTGACCCTAAAATAAATCTTTTATTAGTTACCCTGTTGATGGAAATGTTAAAAGACATAATCAGCAGTGTGTGAGATGTGGGTCAATATGCCCTGCTATAATGTTTGGTTGCTGGGGGGTATGTGTCAGTAAAGACAGTCCAGCCCCCCCCCCCGTCTGTCAGTTAACGTGTGACAGCTGGGAATGTTATGTTGGTGTTGTTGGAAACCCAGATTAAGTTATCAGACCGAGGCCATTGACTGGGACTAATATGTGTTACCCTACACCTATCTTGCATCTGCAAATGTCTCACATTCCCTAACAAACTATTGTTACTATACATTCTACAGTGCTGTGTTGAAAGGATGATGGCACATGACATCAGATTAAAAGATTAAAAGTGGCACCAGATAGCAGAGAGGAAGTGCATGCACCTAGTGTTACAGGAGCAAACATTGTGGGTGCTGTGGTTGGAAGACGGAGTAGTGCTGGTTTTTATGACTTTCTGAACAACACATGATCCTCTTCCTAAAAAAGCACTTGAATATTAAAACGGGGTCACTGTCTGATAGAACTTTCTCAATGCCTTCTATGCTACTTTGGGTTTAAAGCCAAATCTGCTGTCAGCTACATATAGGCTTGTGTTTTGTATATAGTATTATAAATTCCTTCCTTCCAATGAAGTGTATGAATTCAAGTGTTTAGTGTGCATGCGCACATCAGTTTGCATACAGGGCCAACAGGTCTGTAGAGGATGCGGTGTCCTTATGCCTCCACACTATTTTGCAGCACTTAGAAGCCCCAGCTGATTTTGCACGTTTTAGAACTCAAGTAGTTCAAATCAACAACATGCTCTCTAAAAAGCGGCACATAAACACTGGTGCCCCCCCCCCCATAAAAGGTGTGTACTTTCACCTTTTATGTATAATGACTCTAACTCAAACTGTAACTCTGTCAAAATGTACAGTATACATTTGCTGACAACACAACAGTGGTTGGGCTGATCTCATCAGACAATGAATCAGCCTACAGAAAAGAGGTACTGTCTCTGGTGGACTGGTGTCATCCCCATAATCTCAAACTGAACATCTCTAAAAAGAAGCAGCTGGTGGTGGACTTTTGTAAGAACAGAAAGGCTCTCCCGCCACTGACCATAAATGGAGTAGAGGTGGAAAGAGTGGATAACTTCAAGTTTTTAGGTACAACAATATCCTCCACTCTGAAATGGGATGACAACCTGCGCTGCATCGTTTAAAAAAAAAAAGCCCATCAGAGACAATTTTTCTTACGCCAACTCAAAATGTTTGGAGTTTCTGCAATTGTACAGAGCTGCTACATAGAGAATGTGCTGACTTGTTCTATATCTGTGGTTTGGAAACTCCGCAGCTCAGCAGAGAAAGCAGCTGTACAAAATTGTAAGCACTGCCTCAAGAATCATTAATTGTGAAATCACTTCTATCAGTCAGAGATGTATGTAAACTGCATCCAGCGAAAAGGACTGAAAGTCCTCCCAAGACCCCACACACCCTGCTAACCCCTCACTGACTGTGACTCTCCTCTCAGGGGAAATACTAAACACTACAACAGCACCTCACGGACACAATGACACCGTGTGTGTGTGTGTGTGTGTGTGTGTGTGTGTGTGTGTGTGTGTGTGTGTGTGTGTGTGTGTGTGTGTGTGTGTGTGTGTGTGTGTGTGTGTGTGTGTGTGTGTGTGTGTGTGTGTGTGTGTGTGTGTGTGTGTCCTGCTATGAATGCTTAGTTTTTTTGTGATGAGCACACTGCACCAAATTGTATGGCAATAAAGTCTTGGATCATGTGTGAATGTGTTAAATAAATTGCACACAGAATATTATCACATTCCACAAAAGTAGTCAGTGAAGTTTGTTTTTTTTTTTTTTAAATTATTGTTAATTAGTGATTAAATGATGCCATAAATCTGCAATAACTGAGTTTTTTGGCCACTAGCTAGCAGCGGAAACACGTTGTGAACACAGCATTGACATATATCACAAATCACAAATTTCTGGTCTGTTGCATTTGGGCTGGTCATTTTTTTTTTGCGACTGTTATTTACTGATGCTGCTACAATTAAATTTTTTTCTGTGTTGATTATAACCGTGTGATGTCCATTTCATCTGTGTTGCTAAGGTGGTTGCTGTGGCTCAGATCAGAAGACGTATATTGTGGGAGGCTGGGCTTGGGCCTGGTGGCTCATCTCTGACATCCAGAGGTAAGAGCTCTCTCTCGCTCTGGCTCCAAACCAAAGAAAAATGTTCAAATGTCCTTTAGAGCCATTCAGTCTTAAGGTGCTGGAACACCAAGGAGATTTTTTTTTTTTTTTTTTTTGTGGTGTGTCCAGCGCCATCGAGCCCCGCCAATTTAACATGTTAACTCTGTCTATTCAACATGTTGAATCGGCGTCGCCGATGTCGGTGGGAGCGATCACTCTGTTTAACTTAACCCTTGTGTTGACTTCGGGTCACATTGACCCGTTTTCAATTTTTGTTTTATATCTGAAAATATGGGACGTAGAAATAAGCGCTGAAAATGTGTAGAAGAAAAATGTAACAATCTAAAACGTTGGAAAAAGCAAAAACAAACTGTGAAAAAAAGGCGTCAAAAACGTCGACCTTTTTTTCAAGGTTGACGGGAAGACAACACAAGGGTTAAGCAAATTAGTGTACAAGAAGTGAAATGTTAGTGAGGAAAGCAAGCAAACGACTCAAGTCAAGAGGGCACACAAAAAAGGTGGCTGTAGTCTTTTGCGGTGTGATCAAGTGCAACTTTTAGGCCAAGACACAGGCGATGTGAAGAGACGCCACAGTCGGCCTTCGCGCCACTAGTTATTTGCTGTCTGCTTGGTGTTTCAAAACCTTTTAATGGCACAGTGTGCTCACAGACTTAGACAGTCAGGAAGCTTTTAAGAACACAGTATTTTTGCAACATGTTCACAGGTCTAAAAAATGTTGTCCATCCACATATTAGAAGTCATGCCTAAAGAATTGAACAGGCTCTTCCACGCGTAAGGTAAACTGTACTTGAAGTACAATATGCAGAAATATGTCAAAAATATTTTTTTATATCACTGTAAAATCTCACAGTTGTGGCACTAGGATCAAAGTCCCTAATTTAATGTCAATGAAGTAGCTTTTGTTTGCAATGAAACTACAGTCAGGGCTGTCACGTGGCCAGCTTTCGGTGAGACTTTTTCATCTCTGAGTGATCACGACTTAAGACTGAACAGCCGCCCCCCAATCTAGCTGTACCATCTGTAAAAGACAGCGTACAGTAATTCTAATGCACATGAACTAACGTGTGATATCATTCCTTGTTTTTGGAGCTCCCGGGTTTAGTTTAGATGTATTATTTTTGGGGTTTGCATGCCTATTTGTTTCTACTTTGCTAACCTGCTTTGCTTTGTCTGTTGTCTATCTTACCCTGTCTAAGCCCTAATGTGTATCCTTCCGGTTACCCATTTCCCATTAAGTGCTGCTCTTTGTCTTTAGTTTCTGGGAGACTTAATGGTAGACCTCGACAATAACATAAAGTTGATGCTCTAAATGGGGATTTACAAATCCCCATTTAGAGACCGGCTGTCCCAGGAATCCTTTCTCGCCTATTTTTTATTGTGCATTTTGGTCATGTGCAGTTTGGGCAACATTTCAGATGCTTTCTTGGATGATTAAAAACAGCAGAGAGTAGTGGCCCCTTGAGCTAAAAGCCCTGTGTGTGTATAAGGACGGCAAAGGGGAGGAGGCAGTGCGTCTTCCCGCTCATGATGCAGTAATCATGTTAACATCCAGGCCTGTGTCTCATTGATCCAATTCTTCTGGGAAGAAGGCGGAGCTGTTAACCAGAGAGTTTTCTATTCTAACCGCTGCTGCAGCCTCTCATGTCTTTGACTCAGAAAACAGTGAATTTAAGTCAGTATTTATTGTAAAAGAACAGCTATGGCTGTTTTTTTTTTTTTTCAGCTCTGAAACATAATCCCACTAAAACAATCTAGCCAGTATTGAAGTGGAGGATAACGATTGTTTGTGAAGACATTCTTGCGCAATCTCAATACAAAATGTAATCTTGGAGAGGCGCTTGACTCAAGAATCCTTTTGACACTGACTTGAGTTTCCATCTATGGATCATGCTCCTTTCCCCAGTTTATTGAAACCTTTATTAACAGACAGAGACAAGAGAAGCTGTGTTGTAGTTGTGACGATCCTGGATAGGTAAGTCGAGGTGTCAGCAGCACCGCGTCATACATGAAACAGCCTTCAGCGCTAAAACTGGCAAAGCAGAAGGTCCTGTCTTTCACCCCCCTCCCTCTTTCCCTTGACCATGGTAACTGACATTCCTAACAGCTGTTGTCCAACTTACTGTTTTGCCTCTGCTATTCCCGCCTGCCTGCCTGCCTGCCTGCGTAGAATGTCTCTGGAGGTTATGACCATCCTCTGTCGGTGTGAGAATATCGAAACTTCGGAGGGTGTTCCCCTGGATGTGACAGGGGTGGCTCAGGTAATGCATTTCACAAGACCAACAAAAAAAAAAAACCAGTGGCTGGTGCTCGCGACCAAAGGAAGACTCAGGAAAAAAGTTCAACTAACGAACTAACGTTGTCCGTATATTTTCTCATCTTCATGGCTTTTTTTCTTCTGCAGTGGAGGGGAGACAGTCAGCTGTAACTTGGGCTTCGCCAATAAAGCGGAACTCTGAGTCACTTTTGGCAACGGGGTCAATAAATGAAGGCTATCGAAATGGCTAAAAATAGGATTTGAGGAACCCAATGTTAAATACAAATGAATTAATTTGAATTAAAACTGCATTTGAAAACAATTGCGGCAAAAATCGAAATCCTACAAAGTTTGAATTGTGGATAGCATTTCATTTTGCCCCGTTGTTAGTGATCTGGAGTCCTTGGGTGAATGGTTTCACTTTGTTCCGTTTTTTTCCTTGTGTTCTGGCCCCTCCCTTCATTTGCTTTCCCTCCGAACATGTCAATTTTTATTTTATATTTTTCCACATTCTTCAACAGGATAACGCTTGAGATTATGACCCTGCAGCCCAAGTGTGATGATGTAGAGACAGCGGAGGGTGTAGCTATTACTGTCACTGGGGTGGCTCAGGTAAATCACCACACTTTTCTGGGAATGCCAGTTCAGACTCTACTAACCCCCTCCCCACCGCTCTTGTCTTTAGTGATGGTCAAATGAAGTTTCGCGAACCGCTGTCTTTATTTAAGACATTTGACCATCACTACTTTTCTTTGGCTTCACCCCATAACAACAGCAGAGGCGGTATGTCAAACAGAGGGCTCAAGTTAAGATGCACACACCTGTATTTTTGATTAGGACACATTAAGGCTACATCCACACGACTCCGTTTTCATTTTAAACCAGTCTTTTAAAACAAAAACCATCTCCGTTCTCACAAGCATTTTATTACTGTCTAGAATTAATCTCCGTAAATACTAACGAGCCTGAAAACGCATAATCATAGGCCGTTCATATACACTGGGCTTGCGCGTGCCAGTAAGGCTGATAATGCTGCCGGACACAGGGAAGTCATGCAAGTATTATAAAATGCAGAATTTAACCGCTCATCTGCTGCCAGCATCGACAACAAGGTCAGAAACGCCTTCGTTATCCATGTTGAATTAACCACCGGTAGTCAAGGCTGATGATGTTTGTTTTCTTCCGGAGAAGGGTCACATGATAGGGGCGTGACGAATCAGGGAAGGTCACGTCTTGACTGATAACACCCAATCAGGGCTGCGTATGTGGGCGTCTGCATCGTCGTTTCCAAAGGTCTCCGTTTCTGCCCCTTCCAGACTACAAAGCAACCCCGCTATTTCAAACGAAAACGAGATCAGCAGCATTTTCAAATGTCTCCGTTTTAGGGACTCTGAAAGCTCAATGCTGTTTTAAGCCCCCAACGCGTCCATCCAGGCAGCGCTGCGACCGTTGACTTCAAGGCACCTAACCTTAACCTTAACCCTAACCATAACCATTGCCTAATCCTAGTGCCTTCCAGGCAGCGCTGCCTGGAAGGAGACGTTGGGGGCTTAAAACACGATAAACACTCTGAAATGCCGGAATAGTGTGGACTTGAGGCGTAAATGTCCGTAAATGTGTTTTAAAATGAAAACGTAGTTGTGTGGGAGTAGCTTCAGTTAGATGTACATACAGTAATGTTGGGTCAGATTGTAGTCAATGCCAGTGTTTTTTTTTTTTCATTGTGTCTGCTATTAAGTTGTTAGATGCTGTTCAGTGCCAAAAATAACAATTTCTTTTAGGTTGACGACTTTAAGTTGTTAAAGAGAAAATCCACCTTAAAATAAAGCTCACTAAACATCTACTCTGTGCGTACACCATAAAAGTTAGCAGCATCAAGACATGGACACTAGATGCGTAATAATGATATTATTGTGGAGATTGTTGTTAGTGAAAAAACATTAGGCATGATGAAGAAGGGCTCAGTATTACGCTGTTGTGCAGTAACACACAGAGCAAAGCTATCTCCACTGCAAACATTTGGCTCTCTGATTATGTCACTCTCTATCACAGTGACTGACAGAAGGTAAACACTATGATTGCATGGGAATAGTCTAATTCATTCAGTAATGAGACAAAGCAAACCTTTCTTTAGCCGCTCACTATAACGAAGAAAGAAAGTAAACACTATACTATGGGGAATATAATCAAGCATGATATGGCCTGGTCCTGTGCAACACATTGTTGTTGTTGTTGTTGTTGTGGTTCTATCAATCCCAAAGTTGCTGAAGTACAAAATCTACACTGTAAGTATGTATGGCAGGACTGTCCCTTTTTAAAAATCCAGTTTAAGTGTCTTTGAGCAACAAACTGTATCCCTACCTTTCCTACCCTTAATAAAAAGGGAAATCTTGTTTTTTATGGTGGATTTTCTCTTAATAGAACCTGTTACCCACCATATACCACTATGTTCTGCATTTCTGTTTGCAAATGATATTCTGCTCCTATTCATTTCCCCTTTTTTGTCGGCATGCCAGTATTACTTTTTGGGTTTGACAGAAGATGCCTCATTGTTAGTTTAGTATTTTGGCCACAGTCATGCCAGTGTTCCTCTGTGTTTTTGCTACATGCATGCTGACAATGAGCCCACTGTGTGGAGTTAAACAGCCCCTCGCTCTCACACAGTTCACTTCACAGAGAGGCTCATCATGCCACTGTTTGATTAGTCAAGCCTAAACCAAAGCCATTGTGCCATGACAACAGGAGTAGTGTGTCCTTGTTAAATTAAAGAGACACATATAGAGGTAGGCCCCCAGCAGAAATAATGTAAAGGAAACCAGAGCAGAATGTTAGTCTGGGGTATTGTTTTAACTTTTAGTGTCAGGTGGATATCAATCACACTCTTCCATTTCAGTCACATTTTGCCACGCAACATTCAGTTGAGAGTATTTTTGTCTACTTTGACAGCCTACTGGTCAGTTATCAGTAAAACAACATCAATTGATGGATCCAACAAATCCATCACCTTAAAAAAAAAAACAATCTTGGAAGTTTAGACCCCATTTGATCACATTTCCTGTACTTTCAGTTTTCAGTTTTGTGTCACGAGGGAGCTGTGGGTTTGGAGGAGGCAGGAGGAAGGGTGGTGTCACGAGGGTGATGCGGGGGTTGGAGTAGTAGGTCAGGAGTTAAGTGGTAGAGATTGCACACTTTATTCCAGTGTCATGCGCGGCACGGCACCCCCTGCTGTCTGTTTGAGCTGGCCTGAGTGTGGTTGTGTGGCTGGCTTGCAGCCTTTTCTGTTTTCAGACGTGTTTCCGTGGTATGACGTCCATCCTCCCTGACTTTGTCTTGCCCTCATTCCTGGTATGAGTGCATGTCGCAAAACAAAACCATGTGCAGACCTCTTGCCTAAGGACCCAGCTCACTCTCTCTTTTCTTACAGCTCCCGTGGAGTACAATATCACCCAAAACTTCACTTTTTGATTTCCTGACTGTATAAGTGACCTATCTTACTATGGATGACTGTCCTTGTGTTTATCTTGTAAACCTCAGGTCATTGCCATTGATTGTCCTTTTGTTTAATTTAATTGTAAATTATCCCACTGATGATTGCCCAGCTGTAAATGATCCCGTTCATTGTTTTTTTGACCTTGTAACAGGAGCATACAGTTGATTGCTGGCACTGCATTACCATGAAGCTACTTTAGATGTTGGGATTTTCTTCCGTGTTATTATCACTTGAAGTAGAACTTCATTAACGGGGGATATATCCTTGTGTATCATGAAGTTTTATAGTGGAGTTTTAATTATAAGTACATGCAGGGGCGCAGCACAAAATTCTGGGCCCTGTAGAAAGGCATTTTCTATGGGTCCCTCCCCACACCCACAGCTATTCATTCTAGCATCTTTTTATCTGGGTACTCAGTCCCCTTTTTCCCCCTAGTCCGACGCCCCTGAGTACATGCTTTGCTTGTCATCATAAGCCCAAAAGGAACAGGTTTGAAGTCAAATTGTCTGCATCTTCTGCTATTGATCACAGATGTAAAGCATCTAATAGCTGATTTTTGATCGTAGTTTGACGTGAAGGCCATGGATCAGTCTGCACTTCCAGGCACCATACATTGTAACTACGGTCACTATGTTATGATAAATGATGCTCTGTACATGCATAGCTAGTATGGTGTATTGAAATATAACAACGAAGAAGCATTTGGAATTTTGCACATGTAGTTTTGGTTTTTGAGAAACATAAACTTAAAAACTTGAACATGAATTGTTAATTTATCATAAAAAATCTGGCCATATAGAATGTGCTTGATGTCAGTATTGGCCAATATGTTCCAAACCCTTGTTTAATCAGGCTTACAGTGATCAGCTCTGAGTGTATAACTAAGAATTGAAGCAGTTCATCACTACACAGACAAATCAATAGCAATGATGCAGGACCATAAGTTTGATGTACCCAAAAATTGCATTGCAGACCTTGCAAGATTTTTCTTAACCCTTGTGTAACACAAGAGGTTTTGTACTTACGTTTACTTTGTTGAGAATTGCTCTCTAAACCCTATCTCTTGTAAAGTAAGTAAGGTTTATTTCTAGAGCACATTTAAACGCAGTTTAAGCTGACCAAAATGCTGTACAAAAAAACACTAAGGTGCTGTATTAACCCTTGTTTTGTCACACAAGGGTTAAATTCAATTTTTTTGTGTTAATTTCCCATTCTAAATGTTATGCTTTTATTTTGGACTTGTGTTCTATACATTCCTGATGGTGTAAATGTGATAACAATGATGTGTGGTAACTGAAAAGAGAGAAAACGATTGTTGGATGATACCACAAAAGCTAGTATGTGTCATGTTTTCATGGTTGCCACACCCATGTGTGCCTGTGTTTTGTATTTGTTCCTGTGTTTGTGGATGTGTGTTCAGCTGACGATCTTTGTCCACATTGGCACCAGGTGAAGGTGATGACAGAGAATGAACTGCTGGGTTACGCCTGCGAACAGTTCCTGGGGAAGTCAGTCGTGGAGATCAAGAGTGTCATCCTGCAGACCCTTGAGGGTCACCTGCGCGCCATCCTTGGTGGGTGGTCTCTCCAAACTGCATTGTCACCGTTTCTTTTTAGTATTTCCAACCAATGTGTACAGTCCATGTAGTTTGTCTTATATTCTAGGTAAAAGTAGAGAAGGAGAGTGATTAGGGGAGACAGAA
Source organism: Sander lucioperca (assembly GCF_008315115.2). Classification (NCBI taxonomy): domain Eukaryota; kingdom Metazoa; phylum Chordata; class Actinopteri; order Perciformes; family Percidae; genus Sander; species Sander lucioperca. The sequence continues at coordinate 7,280,517 of NC_050185.1, forward strand.
TGATAGCTCCAACAGATCCTTTATTACTTATCTTTTCTTACATTAACTTTTATTTTATTTTTTTTATTATAGAAACATCTTTGAATCAAAACACTTTGATTAATAAGATAAGCCACCAGTGAAAGACATGAACCCAACATGAACATTCTTTGCTACCAGAAGATTGTAAATGGCTGTAATTATCATGATTCTGGTTTCTTCTAAATGTAGATACATTTTATGGCTATTTTATTATTATTTCACAAGTTTTGTTTTGTCTTGTTTTGTTCAGTATGAGATAAGAACCTCACAATGATTTGGACTGAGTCACAATGTGAGATAGTTTTACCAGACATGTTTTTTTGTGGATTAAAATGTGCCAGTCTGCCAGCTTAGTTGCTGACTCGGCTCGGCCCAGTTTAATTTCCATGCTGGTAAAATGTGTTTGACTTAAACACACAATGTGTGTCAGCAGGCATGTGATATTATAGAGCAGCTATCCGCATGCACAACAACACAATGATCAAACAAAAACAAGTAAAAGGACAATTTGATCAAAGTGTGCAGAATGAGACAGAATGACACTAAAGACAGAATATATTGAACAAAATGGCAGGTGCTGCTTCTGTTTATTTAAATAAAATGCTGTTGCAAACATATAATGATTACCTTCCTCTGTGTCAGAGGAGCAGGTGTAGAGGGTAACAATGAGGATGTATACATCTGATAATGTCACAGATAATCTTCCATTGTGTCTCTTGACATATTGCCCATCTTTGTCAGTGTGTCCAATTTTAGTTAAATAATGTCTGTAGAGCACCCGGATAGCTCACCTGGTGGAGTGGGTGCCCATATATAGAGGTTTACTCCTTGGCGCAGCGGGCCCGGGTTCGACTCAGACCTGCGGCCCTTTTCTGCGTGTCGTTCCCCCTCTCTCTCCCCTTTCATCATCTTCAGCTGTCCAGTCAATAAAGGCCTAAAAATGCCCAAAAAATAATCTTAAAAAAATAAATAATAATAATAATGTCTGTAGAAGTTACAGTTTGAAAGGGAAGGCACTAACCAGCGTTACCATCCTTTCAGGCACCCTAACCGTTGAGCAGATTTACCAAGACCGAGACAGATTTGCCACTCTGGTGCGAGAGGTGGCATCACCTGACGTCGGCCGCATGGGTATCGAGATCCTCAGCTTCACCATCAAGGTGTGAGACTTCATTCTGCACTCATCTAAATTTGAAATTAGAATAATTGAATTACTTGCCATACCTTTTTTTTTAATATTTATGTATCCCTCTGACAGGATGTATATGATAAAGTGGAGTACCTGAGCTCACTGGGCAAAACGCAGACCGCTGCAGTACAGAGGGATGCAGACATCGGAGTGGCAGAGGCAGAGAGAGACGCTGGCATCAGGGTAAGAGGAGCTTCAAGAGGATATTAAACCTTCAAAAGAGCAACTGAAAAAACATCCGTTCTCTTGATTGTCAATAGCTGTCACATTAGGAAACCAACAAACTGCTCCTAATCCATCCCCCTGTCGTTATCCTCTGCACGTCGTCTTTTACAGGAAGCTGAGTGTAAGAGAGAAATGATGGATGTTAAGTTCTTAGCTGACACAAAAATGGCTGACTCCAAACGAGAGCTGGAAATGCAGAAAGCTTCCTTTAATCAGGAAGTGAACACAAAGGTATTACATTGTATAGTTTAGATTGCATTTTGAGCAGAATATTGTCAACAGTCGACGATGAGAGTGAAGTATTTATAATAATAAAAAATACCCGCCTCTCTAGAAAGCAGAGGCTCAGCTGGCGTACGAGCTGCAGGCGGCCAAAGAGCAGCAGAAGATCTGCCTGGAGGAGATCGAGATCGAGGTGGTGCAGAGGAAGAAGCAGATCACTATTGAGGAGAAGGAGATCGACCGCACGGAGAAGGAGCTGGTGGCCACCGTGAAGAGGCCTGCCGAGGCCGAAGCATACAGGATGCAGCAGCTGGCTGAGGGTCAGAAGTGAGTGGCTCCCACACATATCACCCTTCAGTGCCCAGTGCAAACATTCTCTTAATGTCTCCAAGGCTCATTTCACTTGTTTGCATTTTGCAAATATTCATGATTCAAGTGTCACTGTCCTTTATTTTAAGTTGTCTACATTTATATCACCACAATTCCTGAAACGGCAACTATGCAGCAACAACCAATACTGGATATAATGTTACTTAACATCCCCTGTGTCATAATTCAAGATGTTTACTCATCTAGAGACCCTGTTTGGATTGAATAATGCACTAAAATGGAAATGAGTCCCATAAAGCTACATGTGTACGTGCGTGCATGTGTGTAGGAGCTCAGCCCAGACACAGGACCCAGACAGGGGAGAGGCTGCAGTGTGATATGATACATACTACAGATTTAGCCCCAGGGCCTGTTTAATACCGCGTTTCGGTACCCATCCCTAAATAAAATTTAAAATTAAGATTTTCCTTACTCATTGCATTTTCTTTTGCGGTGTGTTCATCATTATCCCTGTAACATTATGGCCACAATTAGGCCTACTGACAATACACGTCCAGCCATATACTGGGTTTTGACCTAGTCTTGTTTAAGTTAATAATGTTGTATGATACTGTTAAAGTTTATTTACATCAGCACAATAAACACAGTAGTAACACCGGGCTAAACTCTATTTTCAATTTACAATCTGCTTCTTTTTTTTAACCTGGAAATCAAGCTTAAATAATCAAAAATGATTGTAGAACAGTACATGACTGACTGCTAATAACAGTAAACACTAAACGGTCCTTTTGATGCTTCTCTAACCCAACCCCAGGATAAAGACGGTGCTGACGGCGCAGGCGGCGGCCGACAAAATCCGCCTTATTGGTGAGGCGGAGGCCTCGTCCATTAAAGCGGTGGGGAAGGCAGAGGCTGAGAAGATGAGGCTGAAAGCTGAGGCCTACCAGCAGTACGGCGAGGCTGCCAAGACAGCTCTGGTCCTGGAGGCTCTGCCCTTGGTCTGTGCTATTCATTTATACACCACTGGTTTTAAAAGCATTCACCGACATTTGGGAAGTTTGGTCTATTGGTCTGATTACCCCAATGTCTTCACCACTAGAGAGTTGGCACCAAAGTCATCTTTCACCATGTGGCATATCTATTTTATTATCCGCAGACTAGTCTTCACCATCACATAAGTCTATTATAAATCAACTGCGTTAAAACGTAGCGCATGTGTCAAAGAGAAACAATCTGCCATTGTCAATACCTCCGAAGAGTTTCCTTAACACGCCCGGCAGGTTTACATGTGGCTCTTTAAAAATGAACCAATCCTCCTCAACATGGTGTTTATTAAAGCATCCTGCACTAGTCAGGGACAGATGATTTTGGTGCCAATATTTTAGTCACATCTTGGTAAGGAGAACAAAGGGACAAAACCCCCAAGAAGTGGCAAATGTTGCAAATATGCAAAGGTTTATTTGTACATATGCATAATGTGAAATGTACAGTCTTTGGAGATTAGACTCCATCGTTATAAAAATAATTTTAAAAGGGTAGAGGAGCCAAGGCATATCCCCCCGATGGAGTCTAGACACTGGTGGTGGTGGTGGTGGTGGTGAAGGAGCCCGAAGACCAGACCGAAGGAGCCGACGGGAGCGCTCCTTCATACATATGTTCATGCCGATTCCTGTCATGTAAAGACGGTACGGGGAGTGTTTTGTCAGCGAACTAACAAACCAATGCTCACTTGTGTCTGATCAGATTGCCAGTAAGGTGGCGGCACCCCTGTCCAGGACCGGCGAGATCGTCATGCTGAGTGGAGACGGCAGCCGCGTGTCTGGAGAGGTGAACCGTCTATTAGCTGAACTCCCCGTGTCCGTCAATGCCCTCACCGGGGTGGATCTGACTAAGGTGAGAGTGGCACTGTTCTCCGCAGGAGTTCATATTTTTCATCACACACACTGTAAGCTTGCATGCTTGGCTTATGATTGTGTTTGAACTTCATGAACCAAAAAAATAGAACACAAAGCAGCTCATAATACTGTTGTTGATCCATATATCTGCTAGAAATGAGATTTTCCGTGGAATAAAACATCATTACAACAGATGACCAGAGGGCATTTAATAGGGCACAAACACCCACCGACGCTCAAAGATTCTCCATCTTGCCAGGCTGTAGTTCCATGCTGTTAGTTTGTTAATCATTCATGTCTTCAGCGATTTTCTAACAAAATAGCAAGAATGCCTAGCAGTTTGGGAGCAGCCTGGGAAGCCACATGGAGAATTTTACCACCCACACATGAACAAGGTTTAATATTTCTGACTAAAAGCTGAAAGTCTTATTGTGTAAATAGAAAACTGATTGCCAACACGGTCCCCATAACAATATCAGTGTATTTCTATGTAGTTTGTTCAGCTGCCCTCAAGTGCCTAAACATGTCAATGAATGATTTAGGAGCTTTAAGAGGAAGCAGGAACAATGTATTGTAACTAGCTAGTTTTTTTTCACAATTTTTTTTAAAACCATTTCTTTTCATCACTTTCATCCAATCTTAACTAAATGTCAATTCAAAATAAGTGGCCATAATATGATTTATATATATTCTCCCAAAATGTCTTTAGCCTATTGTCAGCCCCTTGCCCAAAGGCTCTTTGTTGACACCATGGATGTATAATAAGAACTGGATACAGCGTTTGAGGCAGAGCTCCGTTCATTCCTATGAGATTTGCTCAGTGGCACATGAAGCCAAAAAAGCTCTACTGCAATGCTTCCTCACCATGGGGCCCAAACAGCAGGCCCACTAGAGACCTCCGCCGGGGCTCCGCTAACTTGAATGGGGATTAAATGATTAAATCGTGCAGCTCTTCTAGACTTTCCAAATGTTATCGGACCGAATGGATCAAATTCTAACAATGAAACGAGTAATTCGCTATGACACTAAAAAAAAAAAAAAATCCACTGATTTACAGACGTTGCCATGTAAGTCTTTTTATGCCCCGTGGCATCACGTGATGGGCATTGAAGGTGTAATTCAACTGTTTGGCTACTATGTCAAATTGGCTTAATATTTCATATATGCATATTTCATTCCAAAGTGGAAGATTGCTGTGATGGAGAAATATGATCTACAGCTGTAGTTTCTGAATGTGTGACAGTACTGTAAGCTAGGCCCTTATATTAGGGGCTTTCCGACCGGAGGGATTTTTGCAGTTCTTAGAACTAAACGTTCCTAGAACACTTTTTTCGTCGTGTTCCGACAGGAACAATTTGGGGATTTTTAAGTTCCTCTGGCCTCTGTAGCGTACTTTTTTAGCTCCTACTTCAGAGCAGGGTCTTTTCCCTTTTCCTAGGTGTACTTGATTGGTCGAACTTATAAGTCACGCCCACTGCCAACGCGGAAACTTGCAGACAGAGCAACAACCAACAACGGGACATTTTTAACAATTTTCACCATCTTATTCATCATTAAATTCCCTTCTGACAACGTTTTAGGCGAGAAATTAACTGTTTAGATTTCAAATATAGGCAGTCTTGCGCAAATTGATGCCGAATTGACAATTTGCTTCAAAGTTTTCGGAGTTCAGAAGCTCCATCAAGTGAGGCGACAGCCAGCAAGCGCCTGCCCCAGCTTCTAGCTCGTCGCTGGGCCAGTCATGCTCAGAGACCTCGCGGTAAGCTGGAGGTCTCTCAGACCGCTCTCGTAAATAAGAGGCTTTTATTTCGCCGTTGACGGTTTGTTTGTTTAAATATCACAACAAATGTCCATAAGATTAACGGGAACCTGTGGTTAACTGTCTTTTCGGAGTTAAACTCCACAAGCGTGTCCTGCGGCTCGCCGGCCGTCACACACACACACACACACACACACACACTCTCAGTCCCACACACACACGTCCACAGCGCAGCAGGCAGAGGCGGGGTCTGTTCTGAGTATAATAAAACCCCGTCTGTGTTGAGCAAAATATTACGTGAATTACTACGAGAATGGACGTGCATTTAATATAGGAAAAGTGCACAAGTATTAGCATCATTTGTTGTTGTATGTGACGCTAAGGTCTAGTGACGATGCTATGACCGTTGCCGTGCTTGCGTCGCTCCCTTACCCCTCCTACCAGTCCCTATGGCCACTTGGCCAGTGGGAATGCAAACGGAAAAAAAGATTTTGGGGGAGAGTAGTTCTTAGAACTGCTTAGAAGTGTACTTTTCCTCTAAAAAGTACAAGTACTATCCGGTTGGAAAGCACCTATTTATTACTCTCTGTTAAAACCAGCTAATGCTTCTGCCCTCTGATCCCACAGATCCCTCTGTTCCAGAAGATGGTCAGCCCACAGTGCTAAGCAACCATCTAATGAACCAGGCCAGAGACTCTAAATCCTTCAACAGTTATCTGCCTCAAGCATGAAAAGAGTTTTTTCAGCCTCCGGCCCCTTATGTGACTGCCTTTGACCAGAAACACTTGACACCAAACAAGAGTTTTTTTTTAATATTTTTAAGAGGTTTTTAATTTTCTAAAGGAAAACAAGCTGGGGCCTTACTTCTAAAGGACCAGACTATATGCATCTTCTGTTGGATTTAGTTTTCGACACATTGATCCTTATCACACTGCACTAGTTAGCCAGGATTATATGCTGCCATCCTGTCCAGTCCTATAAATCAGTCAGAGTTGGTCCACTCTGAATGTGGTGGTGTTAAACATTATTTTAGAAAGAAAAACACCTCAGTCTTCAGTAGTTGGAGCTGGAAACAGTCCAAAAAATTAAAGCCAAATCTGAATATTGTTCTCTGCTCCAGAGCTGTTCAAGTTTCTGCCTCAAATGTGGGATGTACCACTTCCCCGTCAGGTGTTCTGGCATTTATTCACCTTGGGGGCAGTGTCCAGCCTCTGCCTCTTCATCCTCAAACAGAGCCCAGTTAGTGAAGCAACTTGCAGTAGACTGAGCCCGGTGTGAAATGGGCAGCTTTTATTTCCTCGTTGCTTTTAAAATTCTTTATATTTTTTATAGATGAATTAACTCTAACTCAGAGAAACTTTGATGGATTACCAAACCTATGGCTGACCAGATCTTAACCCACTGTGATTGTAAAAGTTACGCTATATTACAATATCAGTAATATTTGAATCACTTGTATGATAATTCTTACCTCGCGGTATACTGTCATGTTGCCTGTCTTCTCGTTCTGATGTGCAGTGCCTGTTTACCACTCAAGTGCCCAAACCTTAGGACGGTGATTTTGGCTTTAGTTGGATTCATGTCAGAGTATATCACTGTGTTTATAGATGGATGATGTTTTAATATTGTTCCCTGTTCTCATAACATCTGCTTATACTAACAACGGTGTTTACGCTTCACTTTTGTTGCGTGTTTTAGCACATGGGCAGATATAAAACGCTAAGCAAACGCATAACACAAAGCCATACTTAGAGAAGATTAGCCTTAAAAGATACCCTGAATATTTCTTTCTTACTCGAGTAGCACGTGGTAGACGGTCAGGGTCTGAGCTTTGATTCATTTTGGTTCCTCCTCCTCAGATGAACTGTTATAGTCCTCCTTCTACGCAGATGTGGTAACGTGTTTCTGGGATATCGTTTTGTAACGTTCACTTTTGCAGACTGTATACACATTTTGTAAATTTAAAGAGTCACCCCTCACCTCTGCGGGTTGAAAGTTGCCACTATGTTGCTTATCTGACCACACCCAATCTGTGATGACAAAGCAAGTTTAGTGTTCCAATCAGTCGGTCCGTACTTCATTAAGTTGGAAGATAAGAAGGTGATCACATTATAAACACTGAGCGTGGTGTTGGTAAATTTAATGTCGAGCAGTTGGACCAATGACTTTTTCTGCTGCAGCATGTAAATCAAAGAGGATACTCTACTTACTAGATACTGTTTTTTCTTATTTGTTGCTCTTGTTGATTTAGGTCAATCTAATTTATACATATTGACTGTTAAAATCGTTTAAGCGTTGAAAGCCAGATGACAAATGTCCATAATGATGGTTTATGTTACATCATCACTTGTGGCAAGAAGACCCAGTGTTGAAACAAGTTTCAACCTGTAGATGGCAGTATCAACATGTAGTTTCAACCCATGTTGAGTTTGTGAATGAGCCACCACATCATCCAACCAAGTCACATCATACATCATCATTAACCACTTTACAGAATCTGTGAACTTAAATGTTTTTGTTTGATTTTGCCACTGACTGTTACAAAGTTATCATAGTCGCACCATCTTCTTTATTTTCTGTGAATAAACATAAGGCTTGAGGCTTGTTTTGGTCTGAGCAAATGTCATCTTGTTTCTGTTCTTGATGCGAATGTTGCAATTTTCTTTTAAGTTTCAAATGTGTTTCTGCAACTATTTTACCCACTGTAAATGTTGGTGAAAACGCTGCCTGGCTTGCTGCAGATACAATAATATTATTAAGCTATTGCTGTGTAATATTCTTTGCCATCATTTGAAATGGCCAGTGTTTTTTTTCACAAGTGATTAGCAGCATCTAATATCAGTCATTAGCCATTGAAACCTGACAAAGATCACCTGATGATGCATACACTGTCCCATTTTCAAACCGTGAGAATTCTCTGCAGCCAGCGGTTGACCCTTCCGTGTGGTCCGTCAGGGCCATCGGAGAGGGATTTGAAATCTGCTGCACAATAGATGATTGGCAGTTTTCTTTATCATTAGGCTAGAAAAATGCAAAACTACCCACCTAATGTAGTTTCTAAATACATTTAAGATGAGAAATGGAAGAGTTGCAGAATCGTATGACAATTCAAAAAGTGATGTTCTTTATTTGAGATGAATCAACTGTGAGTGGTTGTGTCCAGACTGAGTAAAGGTTAAAACAATCTAAGTAAAATAGTTAACAACTTAGTATTTTACTTTGTAATTCTCTGGGTTTTTTTTTATTTAGAAAAGTAGATGTTTCTTTGCTCAGTGCCTTTGTTGTATAATGAAGAGGCCATGTATACCTATATGTGCAGTCTGTTGACTATTAATCATACACATGGAAGTATGGGATATCTTGTCATGAATTTACTGTAAAATAGACTGATTTGTAGAATATGTAAACACTATACATATGTAGTGTTCCGCTGTAAGTTTTCCTCTTTCTACCTTTGCTGTTTTATGTACTTTACAACATTCTGTACTGCAAATGTACCAAGGAACACAGATTGGTAGATGATGAATAGAAATGTAGCATTGGGAAGCATTCAACATCTTTTCCTTTGGAATCTAGACCTCCTTAAAGTCTGTTAAATTCATTATTTTGGCCATTATATTGTGTGCCAAAATTACTTTGATTTGCATTGTCTAAGAATAGAGGCAACTTTCTGTTGCTCCATGTGGCATTCTAGAGGAGAATGTGACCAAACACTATAGACCTACGCCTTAACTCGTCTTCATCTGAAGCATGTCCATCTGTCGTCAGTCATGGAAATAATCTGTAATCTCTATTAAAATGATATTGTGGATTTATTTTGTGGCTTCTCATGTTACACTGGCCTTTGGAAAACTGATCCAGCATGGCATTTCAAGCATGTGTTCATGTTATTCTGTGTTGTGTGCCGCCCTACAATAAATGTTATACCACTTCCTGTTGGCCTCGCTGTCTGTCTGTTACAGAATATTACATTTGGAAGGCTTGACTTCGCATCTGAGGAGAAAGCTAACACACCGTACTGAATATTGTTCATGAAAAATGAACATGAAGGTAAAGATGAAAAGCTTTGGGTGAGCAGGAGCAAATGTGTCCTCCAATTAGCTGGACTTCCTCATTATCAGAGGTCAGGATGCTGGTGAGAGGTAAAATCATATCCTCAAAATGTTATCCATATTTAATGAGTATGACTAACAAATATTATGCATGGCTTGGGTATGTATGGACATATTTATTTAGAGCTGGCCGACCCATTAAGCGATCTGGTCTCTGGGGGCTGCCTAGAAAAGATTTTCTTTTTTTTTAATGAACATGAGACGATAATTATAAAAAAAAGTGAACTTCCTAAACAAAAACTGACAACATTTTGTGCTATTTTTAGCAACAACAAATAGTGACAAAACAATAAGTTCAGAGAGAGAGACTGGTTTGGTTCCTATTCTCATGTTACACTGACCTTTGGAAAACTGATCCAATGCAGATAATGTTCAGGGTTCATTAAAAATCCCTTCCATACTGTATCCAAATTTTTTTTTCATGTTTTTTTTCAATATATGAAATTAAATATGATTTGTGAGATATTGTTAAGTTTACTTTTTAAAAAGCAAAGCAAACAAAGAAATGAAACGGAGATGTATTTCTACTGTTGAGGTAAAATTATAGTCTATATGGCTATCACCAGACCAAGCTCAATCTTTTAAGATTGAACATGAGTCTGGGGAGTCTGCTCTGTATTTTCTACTGCACAAGGAGGTGATCAACGGGCATAGTTCAAATGACTCTGTACGCAATTGGATAGTCCTTCAACCAATCGAAACGATCCGGGTGACGTAGCAGCGACAGCGGCATCAACGCGTTGCTGCGCTTCGGTGGCCGCTATGTTGAATGTAAACAAAAAGCTGCTTGGTCGCTTCTCTATGGTCATCGTATTAAACCCGGCAATAGCACGCCAGGTGGATAAGCCAGTTTGTGATTGGTTCCCGCAAATTTGTAAGGGAAGCAGGATAGATAAACGTACAGGTTTCCAGCCTGAGCTGCAGGGTGAAATCAAATCGCCGGCTGATCGGGCTGGGTTTACCCAGTCTAGGAAAATTATGGAACAATACCAAAATAAATAAAAAAAATGTGCAACTCTCTTTTGGTTTATAAGAAAATGCTTTGTAATGCTATTTTTGAGTGTTACATATGTGGTTAATTTTCTTGTTTCTTTGCCAATATCTTGTTTTTTGTTTTGTATTTTTTTTTTCCTTTTCCTTTGAGGTGGGTGGATTTAATCAATAAGAACATATGATACGCATAAGCTTTTGCCTCAGCCAATCCTTTCAGTCACTGTTTACTGTTTGGGTTTACATTGTGATATGTATATAATTATTGTGTATGTATTATGTCTGCAACACGTTACGATGAGGTGGGGGCCACAAATCCAGCACAAATCCTGCTTAGGGCCCCCAAAAGTCTAGGGCCAGCCCTGTATTTACTCGTATTTCATTAAAGGGGTGATAGAATGATTATATTCGGTATTTCACACTGTTCCTTAACAATGTGGCATTAATATTCTTCAATTATGACTGTGCTTGCATGTTTAATGTGTTATGTTACTATTTCAATAACTTTAACAATATTAGCATTTAATTATGATTGCTGTCATAGGTTGGTAACATTGTGCTTAATCTCTGTCTAGTTCCCTAATGCTGCTCTGCAATGACTAATGTGTGCAAGTTGCTTTGCATGGCTACATATACTGAATAGTGGATTCATATTATTGTTTGGCTGCTTCCTGTTCTTCTGCATGGTTTAGGCACTTTACTGAGAGGGCTGACTTTGCCATTGTTGTCATTTTGGCATCTTACTGTGCTGTTTGTGTTTCTTAATCAGTCAATTCATTAGTTGTGGAGCATCTCGCCAAAGGACTGCAGTTTGGAAATGAACTGGTTTGCTAACACTGGCACATTTACAGAAATGCTGATTAATGTGCGTAGTCCATATAAATAGGGAACACAAACATTAAAAGTAAGGCTTTGATGTCAGTATTGTCTTATCTGAAGTCGGAATTAACTGTCATGTCCCGCTGCAGCTGATCTGGACAGCTGATGAGGACATGACTGTACAGCCTGACCCAGAGACAGTTATACATAATAAACATATGACATATGACATAATAAACATGAAGAGGGCAGTCATCTCACAAACTCTAATGGAGGACACAGATAGTGCAGCAACAAACTCCAATACTACTGTTTTAATAACCATAAAAACTATGGATAATACTACTACTACTTCCTCTAGCCTATTATGAATAATAATTGCGATAACACATTGATTCATATAACTGATTACAAGCAAATTTCTTTGGTTGATCAAGCTCAAAATGCACGAATGGATTCAAATGGAGACCTGATTGTCCAGTTTATTCTTGAACTCCAAAATCTTTGCTCAGCTTCAGTCCCTACATACACACTAAAAACTTAATTTAGAAAAGACTTTGGTCTGTACAGATGTGCTTCACGTTCCCTTTATCAGACAACACGTCTTCAGTGGTGAAAGAAGTCAAAGTACCCATACAATAATGTAAATATACTCCAAGGCCTGCATGCAAAATCCTACAGAAGTATTATCACAAAATGTTAAACACTCGTTCTGCAGTAATGTGTACCCTGTGACTGATATATTATAATGTATTGTTGATACTGATGCATCAATGTGTAAGCAGCATTTTACTGCTGTAACTGGTGAGGTGGAGCTAGTTTGAACTTCTTTATATACAGTTAGGAAGAATAGTCAAGTGGTTCCTTAGCTCGGGGTCACAAGATCAATCTGAGGGCTCGAGAGATGATTAATGTTAGAGGAAAAAGTTGCTACACAACTTCATATTCAATCCTTGTACTTTTCTGTAAGGCTTTTCTTCTAAGAGGTCACAAGCAGGTTGGGAACCACTGGTTTATCTTCTTACAATGTATTGGATTTTATAAACTTATCATATGTTTTTTTTAAGACATATTTTTTTGGGGGGGCTTTTCCGCCCCCACTTGACAGGACAGCCAGGTGAGAAAAGGGAGAGAGAGAGAGGGGGAAGACATGCAGGAAATCGTCACAGGTCGGACTCAAACCCTTGACCTCTGTGTCAAGGCACAAACCTCCAAGTACACATGCGCCTGCTCCACCCACCGAGCCAACCCGGCCACATCATATGTTTGTTTGTTTTTTAATGAAAAGAAAAGAAGCTAGTAATTACACTTGTCAGGTAATTGTAGTGAAGTCAAAAGTACAATATTTCACTCTAAAATGTAGGAGTAGAAGTATAAAGTAGCATACATGTAAAATACTTAAGTAGCGCACCAGTACCTCAACATTGGTAAATGTATTCAGTTATATTTCACCACTGCTCTTCTTCTGTATGCAGTTGCCGTGGTGTGATACAATTTAATTTATAAATGCCAGTTGTTTTTTTTTAACCATAAATAAGAAATAAGTGTGAAATAAGCATTTACCTCTCACACTGGTCATGTCCCAGAGGTATTAACTTCCTGACAATTATTACTCCTGGCCAGAGGTTTAATACCTCCTACACTCAGTTAATGAAAGATGGATAAAAAGTTTCACATTTTCACTTAAAATGAAAAAGAAACTCCAGAGACTCATGTTGCCCCAGGGGGAAGATCAAAATCAACTCTTTAATAATGTCATTTTTGTCCTCACTTTCCCGACTCTCACTTACCTATGCTTACATAAAAACACATTTCCACAGTGCTGTATTTTGTTCTGATCTGAGCCAGGGGTGGTAGGGAGGGGGAGAGCGGGGTGTGGCTGGACACAACTATAGAAACATGTGGTAGAGACTACTGCACATGATGTAATGGCATTAAGATTGCATTCACTGGTCGCTTAAGACACATTTAAGAGAAAGCTTTTCTCCCTTCCCCTAACTGTAAACAGTTTAATCGAACCCCCCCAACAACAAGTTTCCCCTGATTACTCTGAATAAAACCAACCTGTTGCGTAATGACAGCTTCCTCCCTTTTTGTCTCTACATGTGGTGAAGAACAAAAAAAAACTTATCTATGAATGCAAATGGACATTTGTAGGCAAAGTGTTGCATTTCTGCAGCAGATAAAGAGTTGGAGTGAAACCGAACCGCCCAGATAGTCCTACCTCCATCTTTATCTGTGCCTACAGGAGGACCCCTCACACCCCAAACCAGCTCCCACGCCCTAACTAGGGAGTGCGTTTCCATGGTAACTGCCATGTCCCACCTAAATCGGACCTTGCTAAAGAACAGTTCGTACACAGCATCCATAAACAAAAACTTGGCTACTGAACTGCACCATTGGTACATTGTTAGAATATTAAGAAGCAGAGTCCCTCTCCCTCTGTAGCTTTACACTAACTGTGAGAAATGAACTTGACCTTAAAGTAGAGGTGTAAGACGTGAGTATGCTGTGAATAGTTCTATGTTAATGAGTTGGTGTTGGAGCGTGTACATTCATCAGTGTTGCTTGAGAAGTCACTGTATTCCCCTGTATTCTTGCGTATATACTCTGCACTACATGACTCTGATCTCAGAGTTACTACACAAGCTTTTTCTCCAAATTCCAGTGTTTCTAGCAGAAGGTAAGAGAGCAAAGTCCCCCTCTATTATTTAAGGGACAAACTGTCAGGGATTAAAGACAAACTACACCGTTATCACAGTCCAGGCATCATTTGATGCTGTGAATTTGACGTGCGGTGTCCCTATGACATATCCAATAAAAAACAGATCTCAGCTCTCCATGTCCTGGAATCTAGCTGAGCGCATGAAAAAGAGTTTAATAAGTCAGATAACATGACATCAGCTGACATATCGCAGTATT